>NC_077233.1:273180275-273477775 GCF_027887165.1 Monodelphis domestica | reverse complement strand
GGCATCTTTAAAGTTCTAAGTGATAGAGATTCAAAGGCAAAAATGAAATAGTTCTTGCCCTCAAGGAGCTTATATTCCTTTGGGGAGATAACTTGTGCCCAATATTTGTAGAATATATACAAAATTAGTATATAGTCATTTGAGAGGAAGAATAAGAGGAACTTGGAGAATTTTGAAGAATCTTCAATTCTGAGAGGGAATGGCATGTGTGAGGAACAGAATGAAGATCAGTTTGGATTGTCAGTTGTCTGGAGTGAAGAATACCTGAAGGGAAAAATATGTGTGTTTTTTTTTCCCCTGAAACCAGGCTACTTGTCATTTCTTATAGCATAATAGTATTTCAGGACAATCATTTATCACAATTTGTTCAGCCACTCCCTTAATATCCAATTATTTGACACCACGAAAAGAGCTACTATAAATATTTTTGTACTTATATGTCACTTTCCACTGTGCTACTTTTTTATTTAAAAATTTGCATCAATATTCATTAGGGAAAGTGGTCTATGGTTTTCTTTCTCTGTTTTTGTGTGAAGGGTTTTAAATGCTCCAATACAGTAGATTTTATTTAACCCTAAGGATAATATGGAATCATTAAAGTTTGCCAAGTATGGGAGTGAAATAGTACAAGAAAAAACATTTTTTTCCTGACTGTGTGGAAGATGGATTGGAAAGATTTGAGGCAAGAGGTCCAAATATATAAATAAAATTATCTTGTTGAGAAATGACAATGTTCCACGCTGAGATGCTAAATGAGTTCTAGTACCATCAGTCCTCTAGCTCTCCTCCCCTTCTCCAAGGCAATTTCTCCACTCATTCTTCTTCCAAATGAGATAGCCATTGGCAACCTCACCTTATTTGCTGAGCCCCGAAGCATGCATCCCAAAGGAAAACTGGAATCCATTGGAGGAGAGGCCCTGAGAATAGCTGAGTCTTCTACAGCCTCCCCCTGGAGACCTCCCCTTGGTTTATAGTAAGGAATTGAAGTAATAGACCACAGGGTTTACAGGCTCCAGGCCCTATCTTCTCCCAGTTTATTCCACTTCCATTTTGGCTCATTCCATTATATTCTCAACTTTGAGGTTTTATCCATACATACCTACATTATTTTCTTTCATGAATTTTTGGATCTCTTTTTCCATTTGGGTAACATTTCTTTCACATTTTTCTTGATTTTCTTGCATTATTCTCCCCCCACCCCCACCCCCCCAATTTTTCCTTAGCCTCTCTTATTTTGTTTTCAAAGTCTTTTAAAAGCTCTTTTTAGGGGGGCAGCTGGGTAGCTCAGTGGATTGAGAGCCAGGCCTAGAGACGGGAGGTCCTAGGTTCAAATCTGGCCTCAGACACTTCTCAGCTGTGTGACCCTGGGCAAGTCACTTGACCCCCATTGCCTAGCCCTTACCACTCTTCTGCCTTGGAGCCAATACACAGTATTGACTCCAAGACAGAAGGTAAGGGTTTAAAAAAAAAAAAAAAAGCTCTTTTTAGCTTGGTGCTATTTATTGCATTTTTTTGCTTTTTTTTTAAAAAGTAGACATTTTTATTTCATGGTTCATTGGGTTTTAGCCAAGATCTTCTCCGTCCCCATCATAGCTATCAATAGTTGCATTCTTTCTCCTTTGTTTGGTCATTTTTATTTATTTATTTAGTTTAAATTTTAGCAGCTAGGCCAATAGATTTAATTATTGGCTTTTTGATAAAGTCCCAGGGTTCATAGTGTGTTAGAATATGATACTTCAGTTTTTAGAATTGTTTTGTGTATTTTTTCCCCTGGGTCCTATTTAATTAGTCCAGTTTTTTCAGTCCAAGGTCAGATGTACTCCCAGTCCCCTATGCAAACCCCAATCAGTGATTGACCTTAAGTATTCCAACCAGAGCTTGCAAGTGGTTCTGCCACTGTAACTGCAAGCAACCTGTCCACCTCCCCTGTGGAAGTAATCAGGCACTATACTCTTCTGGGAGTAAGAACAGCTGACAGAGCTCCAATCCCTCAGCAATCACACTTAGCAGTGTGCACTCCTTCCTCACTCTTCCTCTCTTACTATTGCAGACCAGAATAGAGCAGAAGTTTTGTCTGTGCTCCTTGGACCTCTAAAGTTCCTCCTTTGTTAGCAGTGATGTTTAAGTTCCTTCCCTTAGGGCCTAAAACCTGTAGATTCTGTGATCTATTCCTTCAATTCCTAACCATGGAAAAGTGGGGTGGGGATGATAGGAGGGTCTCTATGATGAGGTTGCAAAAGATCCAGCTGCTCCCAGGGCCCTCCTCAAGTGGATTCCAGTAGTATCCTTAGATTGCAAGCTCCAGGGCTCAGCAAAGAAGGTGAGATTGCCAATCTTGGCCCTTAGAGTCACCTTGTTGATTTCACTTTGTTTGCTCTGTTTCTGCCCTCAGGGTCTGTAGTGGTGGGACTGAGGCCAGGGAAGTCAGAAACCTTCCTCCCTAGTTATCTCTGGCTATTCAGCTTTACTCCTGATTCCTGTCTGTTTTTGATGCTTTTAGTATTGATTCTGTTGAATTATTTTTAGTTGTTTTGGAGGGATATTATGAGCATGAAGAAGCTTCATGCCCTACTCTAACATCTTCCCATAGAACATCTGGTATTAGTTACTAATTTAGATTAATAGATTTTTTTGAGTTGGAAGGGATTTTCCATTAGTAGAGGAATTCTATTGTCAATATTGAATTTTTACTTGAATATTTACAATGAGAGAAAGCATACTATCTCATAAGAAAGCTCATTTCAAGTCTGTATAATTCTAAAGTTCAAAGAAGTCTTATTGAGCTGAAATCTACCTACCAGTAACTTCCACCTATTGTTTCTAATTCTGTCTTCTGAAACTTCAAATAATAGATCTAAATTTCCTTAGATATAACAGTCTTCCAAATACTTGAACATCACTTTTATATTTCCTCTCAACCTTCTCATCTCCATGTTGAACCTCTCAAAGCCTTTATCCATTCCTTACATAGTATGACTTCCAGACCTCATAGCACTCTCCTTTTGACAAGCTTCAGTCTGTGTCTCTGTCTGCACAGAACTGTACCAGAAGTGAATTCCACAAGTGTTTTGAGTATTGTAGAACACAATGTCACAATTGCCCTTGATTTGGATATTGCTATTAATGTAGCCCAAGATAATGACTAGATCTATAATTTCACTTGTATAGTTTCCTCCCAGTGGACAAAATGTCTACCAGTGTAATTTAGCATCTTCTCTGCCATTGGGAATTATCTAACACACAGAGTTGAGGAAATGACTTTCTCTGTCTACTGGTGTGTGTTAGAGCCTATATTTTAGCCAGGTCTTCCTGGCTACAAGATTGGCTCCCTATTCTAGTGTCAACCATATGGCCCATGGGCTCTATGCAGCCTGGTTTGCTCCTGGAGGGAGTCCAGGGCCAGATCGAAATGTAATTGGGAAATATTTAATAAAATAAGCAAAAATACAATAAAATATAGATATTAATATGTTTTTCTAGGCAAATACTCAGGTCATAGGGAACTTTATCTATGGTTTAGTGGTCATTGTTTCGGTTTAGATTTGACACTCTTCTGTAGCCTTTAACTTTTAAAGCAGCTGTAAGTGCAATCTACTAAAATCTTTGGGTCTTTTCCAAATGAGCTCTAACACAAAAAGTGATTAACACAATTCCTAGCAAATAGTAAGTACTTAATAAATGCTAGTTGACTGTCTGACTGTTAAACTATATCTTGCTATTGTGTACTTTTGCAGTTGACTTTTTCAACCAAAGTATTGACCTTATACTTATTTTAATTAAATCTTGTCTGATAAGTTTAATCTGTCATTCCGGGCTACAAAGATTCTTTTGAATTTTGAATCTGTCAGCAGAATATTATATAAACTTACTAGATTTTTCATTTGCAGATCTTATGATCTTATAAATATGATTTTTATGTTTTAATTCAAGTAATTAATAAAAATATTCAACAGGATGGAGATGGATCTTGTAGAATACTATAACACATATTTAATCAAGTCAAAATGTGTTCATTAATCAACCCTTTGAGCATTGTGTTTCATGACAAACTCTTATCTATCTCACATTTCTACATTTATCCACAAAGAAGTCATGAAAGAATTGATTAAATACTTTGTGGAAATGAAGATATACTATCCATTCATTTCTAGTCCCAATTTATTTTCCTCCTTTTCTTCCTCACATTTTACTAAGTAGTCTAATCTGCTATTTTTTTTGACATCAAGAATGAAATACAGCCATAATATTCTCATAATATTCTGAGACTGTATTTTGTTAAGCAATTTGTCATCTATTCTCCTTCCCCCCCTCCCCACCCCCAGCATACATAATTGCTGCTTTTGGAATGTGACATTAAAAGAAAAACTCTATATAGTTTTTTTCAGCCATATTCCTTCATTTTTGGTCATTAACCTCTCTTCAACTTTATCTGTCTTCATATTTCATGTCTACCATATGACATATTCATTTTTCCAGTATTTTTATTATTAAGGAGAATTTTCATTTTTGTTGGGTCTTTGTCCTTTCTACTCCCAACTCCAACTCCCATGCCTTACATAGTATCTTGAACATAGTAAACTCTTAATAAATGCTTATTGAATTAAATAGATAAGAGGATTTTTTTAACTCCGAAGCTCCACAATGGCATAATTTTACTTAACTGGGTATTTTCAAAATTAATCACAAAGGAAACATAAATGGAGTACATAATTTCTGTCTTCTATGTATATCCATAATTTAAGCTATCTTAAAATACTCAAAAAAATTGAACCCGTTACCTTATTTCTTAGAATCGGTACTAAGTATTGACTCCATGGCAGAAGAATGGTAAGAGGCTAGGTAATTGAGGTTAAGTGACTTGCCCAGAGTCACACAGCTATGAAGTATCTGAGACTAGCTTTGGAACCAGGACCCCCATCTCTAAGCCTAGGTCTTTATCTATTGAACCATCTAGCCACCCCAAATTATTCAAATTTTTGTACCACTATATAGTAGAAAAGTTGTCTACTAGGATGATGGGATTAAATAAGTGGCTCAAAGTAAATCAAAGTTAAGGATCCAAAGATGTCTTTTTTAACTTTCCAAATGAATGAATGAAAATGTATAAAGTGCTAACTATATACCAAACCCTGTTCTAGGCAAGCACTGGGGATACACAGAAAAAGAAAATAGTCCTTGCTCTCAAGGAACCCAACGCTAATTGGGGGAGACAATATATAAAAGAGAAACACTATAGCCACTGTAGAGAAATTCCCTGGAAGTTATTAAGACCCCAGAAATAGATCAGTAGCACCTTCTAGATTGGTTTTATCAAAGACATAGGAAAGATTTGTAGACTATTTGAAATCCTCATTGGACCTGGATTGTGTCTATGCTAACTGGCAAGGACCAAGGTTGTGAGAGTTGCCAGGTGGTGTTAAATATGATTCTCTGCCACCTGTCACTCAACCAGGGAACATTTGCTTTGGGGGCAGGTGTTCAGGAAGTGGTAGTTGGTCTAGGATTGCAAGGAGTTTTCAGCTCTTCCCCTGCCTGATGGGGGTGATCAGACTATAGAATGAAATCCACATTCCTTTTCAATCGGAGCCTGAGTTGCATTCCACATGGATAATAGCCCAACTCTGGACAGCAACAGATGGCTTAGCCCCTGAGAGCTTCAGATTTGACCCTGTCTGGAGAATTTTTCTCCTGGCATAACGGCACATAAAGGAAATATGTTATATTAAACAGAAGGCAAAGGAAAAACTTTCTCATCAAACCTGATCTTGCAATATCTTGGAATTATATATGTGGAGCTCATGGTTTGTGAGGCATTACCCTCAGTATATTATGCCAAAATGAAACATTATAAATGTAAAACTATTATAAAGTGCTTATAGTTCCACCAGTAGATTAATGAGGACTTGAAAGATAAGTTAAGTCTGATCTGAAACTGAGTAATGTTTTGATTAATGTTTGTGATGTAATATGGAAAACCCAATTTGCAAAGTACATGGTGGGGGGTAGGGAGGGCAACCCAACAGATTTTTTTCATTTAACCAAAACTTCTACCTTGAAAAGAAATTTTGTAATGTCATTGAATTTGCTTAGGGTCTCTGGATTTTAAATCATTTAAAAACATAATAAATCTTGAATAGTTAAGAGTTAATCTCTTTATTAAAATTTTCTAATTTAGAGCAAATTTTTATGAAAATATAATTTATGATTAATGCAAGAAACCAAACTAATTTTGTAATATAATCTCAACTATATTTTGCAGTCTCTGACCCTTAGAAACTCACGGTGCCATATGTGAAGGGTTAAAGGAACCTCATTCTATCAAATCTAATGGTTGCTCACATAATTTTAAAAAATCTGTTTATTTAGAGTATTAATGAAAAAAATATGTTCACAGCTCCAAACTATCCAAATGTGAACATGCCATCCCCTTGCTTTTATCAATAAAGTTTCAGATTCTTAGGTCTTTAAAAATTCTTCCCCATCTAAGTCAAATATTCAAGCCAGATATGTTGTCTGTTGGAACTAAAGAGTAGAAATAAAAATATGATAGAACTTTCTGTTATCTTCAAAATATTATACACGATAAACATATTTTCTTATTAGAAACTTGAACATAAAGGAAATTATTAATCAGTTTCTTGTTGGTGAAACCCTCAGTCATTCAGCTCAATAGTAATGATCAAGGGCAGGTCAGTTCCTGGAGGTTAATAACCAGATGAGAAGAGTCAATGGACTCTTGTCAAGAATCATTAACCCTGTGCAGTCATTAACTCCTAGAAAATGCCTGGTCCCTACGTGGCAGTTTGTCTCTGTTTCAAGATTAGGAAGGAAGGGATACATGAATTCACAGATTTTTGCATGAAGAGCTCGAGTTGGTTTATATATGACCTGTCCAAAGGATGAACATTCTGAACCTAGAAAGCTAGATTGCATAAATGAAGATTATCTTTAGCTTAGATCTATAATTAAATGGGCCCCACCAAAAAAGCAAGGGCTTTAGTTTTAATTTATCTTTAGTTGACTATTTTTATTTTTGGTAAGACAAAGATGACTTTGCATAGGGACTGGAATAAGGTTCAGGCCTGTGACTTTATTGGTACATGGAACTTTCATTATCATATCATTATCATTATCATTATCAATGCAGGTCAGTTGTCTTCTGTAGTTTCTGGTCTTAAAAGTTGCAAAGAACATCTGAGAGGTTGAGTGGTTTTTCTAGGGTTACACAGCAAAAATGTGGTAATGACAGAATTGAGAAGTAGTCTTGATTTTGAGGCAAGCTATCTAGTTACCACTCCACACATTACATGTAGGTAACAGGGGTAACAAACATTCATTAAATACTCACTCTGGACCAGCCATATAATAAGAAGAAAGCAAAGGGTTTATTTCTCAAATTTCTTCCCACCATACATGCCATGGTCCAAAATAGCTCACTCGCAGCTGCCCTGGGAGTATAAAATACTCCCTGCTAAAGTGCTGAAGTTATTTAGGACCATTCAAAACTGAGAAAGGTGGTCTTGGAATTAGGAAGTTGAGTTCCAATTCTGCACCTTCCCAACCCCAATGCTTACTCCCTATGCAACCCTGGGAAAATCCTTTAATCTCTTTTTCAGTTTCTCATCTATAAAATGAGAGGGTTGGACTCAACCTCTTATGCTCCTCATACTTTGGCTCTGTGGTCTTTGTTGTTCATTTTTCATTTCCAAAGAGGATCAATGACATCAAGGGGCAATGCCCTGACTTGCTTGTAAATTAGATTTAAATGAAGCAGAGTTGCATAAAGTTGTCACCTTACTCTCTTCGAGAGTTATCAAAGTCCAGTGACAAGGTATGATCTTATGAGTTCACATATCTGGGAAAGTCACTTAAACTCTCACAGTCTTAATTTATTTACTTATAAAATGGGAATAATAATAAAACCTACCTCACAAGGCTGCTTTGGACATCAAATGAGACAATACATGTAAAGGGCTTTGAACATCTTAAAGCCCTCTATAAATGTTTGCTATGATTATTATTAGCTATTATCAAAATATTGTTTCCCAGAAACAAAGGTTTACCTTCTTAATACTAATGTTCTATCACTGTTGTATAATTGAATTGAATAAATGAATTGAAATACATGTCCCATGTATTTCACAATAGTTTGTAAAAAATTGAAGATGGATACCAACCAGAAAGTAATTGAGATGTCCCTGCTGACTATGTATTTGCTTTAGGAATAAAATAAAATATGTAAAATTATTGCAAACCTTACTTTATTATTGTCTGAATGTGTCATTGTTAGCTATTACTAAATGGAAATAAAGGTTGTTAATTTCATATTAATATTCTATTATTGCTGTTGGATGTCTGAGGAACCAATGGTTTATGAGGAACTAGAAGTGAATATCACACAGAAAGCAATAAAGAAACATGTGGTGGACACAAATGTTTATAAATAATAGAATATTAATATGTGCCAGAGAAGTTAAATGACTTATCCAAAACCATGGAGGTGGTAACTGTCAGAGCCAGAATTAAAACCTAGTTCTTCTGACCTTTTCTGTTGTACTAAATTTTTTATGAATAAATATTAGGCTAAGTTTCTGCCTGAATCAAGAATGTGGTGAAGTGGTCGCTTTATTTGAATTTCAAGCTGAATATTTCCATTGGGCTACAATCAATTATCACATTTTATATATAATTATAATCTCAGATAGTGATAATTCAAATAGTGATACCTCTTCATGGAATTTATTATTCTCTCTAATTAGGACTCAGCTATGAGACTGAATTTTTGTGGGCAATAGTTCAGTCTGTAATGATGTTCTGATTCACATACATTTTAAAGGATATTTTGGGTCTTGTATTTTTTAATTTAATTTAATTTTTAATTAATTAATTAATTAAGAATATTTTCCCATGATTACATGATTCATGTTCTTTCCTTTCCCTCTTCCCTTCTCCCCTCCCTGAGCTGAAGAGCAATTCCACTGGGTTATACATGTATCATTGTTCAAAATCTATTTCCATATTATTAATATTTGCAATAGAATGATCATTTAAAGTCAAAATCCCCAATCATATACCCATTGAACCACATGATTGATCATATGGTTTTCTTCTGCATTTCTACTCCCACAGTTCTTTCTCTGTACGTGGATAGCATTCTTTCTCATAAGTCCCTCAGAAGTGTCCTGGACCATTGCATTGCGGCTAATGGAGAAGTCCATTACATTCAATTGTGCCACAGGGTATCAGTCTCTGTGTACAGTGTTCTCCTGGTTCTGCTCCTTTCACTCTGCATCAATTCCTGGAGGTCTTTTGGTTCGCATGGAATTCCTCCAGTTCTTCATTCCTTTTTGCACAATAGTATTCCATCACCAGCAGATACCACAATTTGTTCAGCCATTCCCCAATCGAGGGACATCCCCTCATTTTCCAATTTCTTACCATCACAAAGACCATGGCTATGAATATTTTTATACAAATATTTTTCCCTATTGTCTCTTTGGAGTAAAATGGGTTTGGTTTTTGTACTAGAGGAATTAATATGTTAGTTTATTATGGATAGTGTACTTTTGGTGTATCAATTTGTCAATTTGATCAACTATCTCTAGGTATGATTACTATTAAATTATATTTAGCATAAATATTATCTCTATTATCTCAGAATAAGTATTATTAAATATTCATCTTTTTCTAAGCAGTTAATAAGGAAATGGTTCTGACATTAGTTGCTTTTCTGATATTATTCTTTTTATTTAATGTTATATAGACTATACCACAGATGGATAAAATAACTGCTTCTTATATAGATGAATAGAAATATTATTGGGATGCAAGTTCACTTTTACTATAACTCTAGTAGATGAGAGGACAACACAGTTGATAAGTACCTCATCCTATTTCCATATGAATTTGGTCTTCTCTACTAAGCCTTTATATTTTGAAACATTTTGTTCCACCTTGTTTAGAGATTATAAGTATTTAGGGGTGATAATATCTACTAAAAATTTATTAACTTTATTTGGATCAATATTATTTTCTCATGATTATAGATAACATATAATGATCTAGATCAAGTACAGTTTGTTGTTTGAATCATCTATGATTTTGTGGTTCAATAACAATATATAGATTGAATTCTCTATAATATTTGAGGTCTGTCTTTTTAGTATGAGAATTTGTTATCTGTCAGTTCATGAAATATAATGAGCTTCTGATGTATATATCAGGCTATCAAGTCATATCTTCCCAGGTATTCAGTAGATGCTAGATTTTTACAACCTGAAGTGATGTCATTCAGTTTCTACTTTTTCCTTCATAATTTATGTTGACAATTAAATTTGGGCTCCTTCAGTAAAACCTTTCTGTAATTTCTGGTGGTAATGATCTGCTTCTGAATTGCTCTTTCATACCTTAGTTGTGGTTCAGTTGTTTCAGTCATGATTAACAATTTGTGAACCTATTTGGGGTTTTCTTGCCAAAGATACTGCAGTGATTCGCCATTTCCTGCTCCAGCCCATTTTACAGATGAGGAACAGAGGCAAGAGGCAAGTGACTTGCCCAGGGTTGTATAACTGAAGCCAGATTTGACCTCTGGTCTTCCTGACTTCAGGCCCCTATGACACTATGCTCCTTAGCTGCCCATATCCAGTTATTCTTCAATTAATAAGCTCTTGCATTGTAGTTGGATTTTTACTGCTACAAAGAATGTTGTTATATAAATATTGTCATATATGGGACCTTTCTGTCATTGACTTCTTTGGGATGTTATCCTAGTACTGGAATCACTATAGCAAAAAGAATTAATAATTTATCATTTCTTGAATAATTTGAAATTGTTTGCTATAACAATTTCCCCCAAGTTATATAGCTCTACCAGCAGTATACTAGCAGGCCAGTCTTTTTAAAACCTTTTCACCATTGACTTTTCCTTCTTTTATAATTTTGCCAACTTTGTGGGCATGAACTGATATTTTTGCTTTACTTTGTATTTCTCTTATTTTTAGTAAGTGGAAGCATTTTCTTCATATCCTTATAAAAGTTTGCATTTATTTTTTGAAAATTGTTTCTTGATATTGTTTGACCACTTCAATTTAGGGGAATGGTTCTTAATCTTATTTATGTCAACCTATAGATTTATATATATTTCAGAGATGTTGATGCAATGATTTTTATTCTCCAATCCATATCTTTACTTCCTAATCTAGCTGCATTAGTTTCATTTGTGCAAAACTGTTTTAATTTTATATAATCATAATCTTGATACTGACTTTTGTAATTTCTTCTATCACTTGGTTGTAAATTTTTTCCTGTGTTCATAACATCAAGATTCCATGTTTAGTTCCTTGAGGGGAGAAATAGTATCTACAACTTAATATCTTATCCAATGCTAAAACATATAAAGCACTAAAACATATTAAGTGATACATGAATATCTGTTTATTGATTAACTTTATTAATACAATATTTCTAACTATAAGTAACAACTAGGTTATATATAGCTTTTTCAAAAATTGAAGAAAAGAATATTAAAAAAATAATCCAATGAATGATGGAACTGGAGGGGTAACTTTTTGGGAAAGGATGTTATATTTAGATTTTGTTTTTGACATTATTCAGATGATGTTGGGAGACTAGGCAAATAGAACAACCTCAAAGCATTTCTACTTAGCCCTGGCCAACTGTCAGTCATTCCTCCTTATTATCCTTTTACCCTCTGGCAGTCCCTTAGGGAGAAAAAGGGAGAGGGAGGTTCATAAAATGCAAATAAGGCTAGTAGAAGATAACAACTATAATAACACTTTTTTTATTTACACAGATCCTTTCTTGGAGGAGTTCAAAGCTTTTATAAACCTTATTTACTTAATCTTCTAAAGTAAGTAGGTGGCAGGAATCATTATCCTTACTTTGCAGATAAACAATCTAAGAAATAGAAAAGTTAAAGGTTTTTTTTTGTTTTTTTTTTCTGCCTCTGGTCTTAAAACAAGTAATTGGAGACTAGGAGAAAGGAGCCCCAAAGGGTACTTTTTCTTCAACAATAATAGTAGCTTCTTCTAACCTCCAAAATTAAATGTGAAGAACTGCTCTAGCTGTTCTTCTACAGATTTTATTAATGGTCAGACTACTCCCCCTGTGTCTACACTAAGGTTTATTTATCATCACTGATGAGAAAATTTTGGGGGATGGGGGAGGAAGCAACTCTGTAATGCTTACTAAATTATTCATTTTGGAATTTGATGGAAATGAAAAGGGTATCAGTCTGAAAATGAGAGACAGAGACAAACACACACAAAGAGAGAGACAGAAATAGAAAAAAGCAGACAGGAGGCAAGAGTTGATGGGGAGGGGATACAAGGTGGACCTAAAGTCAAGAGCACTCAGATTCAAATCCCCCTTCTAACTCTTGCAATATGACCCTGGAGAAATTTATAACTTTGGGGCCTTAAGCACCTCTTGAGGATTTATCTACTTTATAGTGGTAGTCTCTCGGTGATCGAGAATGACAATTGTCTTTGTGCAGTTTCATCTACGGTGTACCCTCATGTGGCTTTGGAGTCCAAAGGCTGAGGCGCACAGTTTGTGGCACATGGGGCCTGGGACGCCCGTTGTTACAGGAGGTGCGGCTGTGGCCTGGTGTCGGCGTTAACACGCAGCGGCAAGACACTGACGTCGCTCATCTTCAAAGGTGGTGGCGGCATGGTTAATGTGGGTTCGCCAGCTGCTTCTGACAGAGGCATCGAGTTCTAGTTGCTTTGGTGTCATGCCAGCCCACTTCGAGTTGGACTTTAGCTGATCCTTGACTCTTCTCTTTGGTCGGCCTTGTTTCCTGAGTCCAGCTGACAGTTCACCATAGAATACCTGTCTTGGTATCCGCTGTGGGTCCATGCGGATGACGTGTCCAGACCATCGTAGCTGGGCTTTGAGGACCAGGACTTCGATGCTGGTGGAGTTGGCTCTGTCAAGGACTTCCTGGTGGGTGATTCAGTCCTGCCATTGGATCCTCATGATTGACCGGAGGGAGCATTGGTGGAATTGCTCCAGCTGCTTCATGTGCTTCCAGTACAGTGTCCATGTCTCATACCGTACAGGAGCGAGCTGAGGACCCTGCGTTGTACACTTTGAGCTTCATAGCAGTGCTTACACCGCTGTGCTGGAGGACTTTGCAGCGCAGCCGCCCAAGTGCCTGGCTGGCCTTTTGGATCCTGGCATTGATCTCGTGGTCTAGGAACCCGTCGTTGGCGATGGTGCTGCCCAGGTACTTGAAAGTGTTGATGTTAGAAAGCTGCGTGCCATCGATTGTAATGCAGGGCTGGTTCGTTGGCCTCCCTGGTGCAGGTTGGAACAGCAACTCTGTTGTGCTGAGGCTGATCGTCAGGCCAAACAGTTTTGTTGCGGTGGAGAACCTGTCCACAATGGTTTGGAGATGATTTTCTTGGTGGGCCATGAGAGCAAAGTCATCTGCAAAGAGAGCTTCCAGGATGAGTCTCTCTGTTGTCTTTTTTTTTGCAGTCAGGCGGCGAAGGTCAAATAGTGAGCCATCCAGTCGGTATTTGATGTAGATGCCCAGGTCTAGATCCATCACAGCATGTCGTAATACTTGGGTGAAAAATAGGTTGAATAGTTCCGGAGCAAAGACACAGCCTTGTTTCACGCCATTGGAGATGTTGAAGCGATCGGAAGTCTCTCCACCAGATAGGACTTCCCCTGTCATGTCGACATGAAAGAGCTGGATCAGTTTGACGAATTTTGCCGGGCAATAGAGCTTGCTGAGGATCACCCACAATGCGTCCCTGTTCACTGTGTCAAACGCCTTTGTCAGGTCTATGAAGACAATGTAGAGACTCAGGTTCTGCTCAAGGCATTTTTCCTGCATTTGCCTCACCGTGAAGACCATGTCAATGGTGCTGCGATCTGGTCAGAAGCCACATTGTGATTCAGGCAGGTTCTGCTCTGAAACAGATGACAGGAGTCTGTTGAGTATAACACGGGCGAGGATCTTTCCAGCAGTGGAGAGTAGTGAGATGCCTCTGTAGTTGTCACAGGCTGCTCGTGAGCCTTTGTTCTTGTATAGGGCTACGATGGAGGCATCTCTGAGTTCTGGGGGCATGTCTTCCTCTTCCCATATGCTGGTCAGCACTATGTGGAATGCCTGGAGCTCCTTTCCATTTAAGGCCTTGTACACCTCGGTTGGAATCCCGTCTTTACCCGGTGGCTTGCCTGCACTCATTTGTTTAATGGCTTTTTGGACTTCCTCTATTGAAGGAGGGCTATCTCCCTGAACACCCCATAGACCCCGGAGAGGATTTTTTTACCTTGGAAAAAAGTCATAGATTCCTTGTATGTTACACACACATATATTTGTTTTACATATATAGTCAGTTCTGTCATTCACAATAGTTATGTTCTACAAATGTGCTTCTAGGGGAAAGACAGGGTTAGGTATTTTCTCTCAAAGTCTTCAAGCTTAGGAGCACTACATATCACTTCAGCCATATACTTGGGGACCATTTTATTTTATTTTAATTGTCATGCAAAACCATTGTTGTAAGAGCTCACTCGCATATAGCTCAAACTCCAAACCCCAATGTGAAAGATGACCCCAACAGTTCTTTCTCTGGAGGTGGATAGTATTCCCCATCATAGGTCTTTCAGGATTGTCCAAGATCATAACATTGCCCAGAGTAACCAAGTTTTCTTAGATATTCATCATATGATATTGCTGATACTGTGTGTACAGTGTTCTCCCAATTCTGCTTATTTTACTCTGCATCAGTTCAGGCAGATCTTTCCAGATTTTTCTGAAATCATCTTGTTTATCATCTCTTATAGCACAGTAGTTTTCCATTACCAAATTGTACTACAATTTGTTCAGTCATTCTCTAGTGGATGGACACTGGGGACCATTTTAAACAATAAAATTACCCATAAAAAGCAAAAAAAAATGTGGAGAATATAGCAGTAAATAAGTTGTAATAAGGATACTTCTTTATATAGTATGGGGAATAAAATAAGAATTAGGCAACTCAAATATTTTGTCAATATTTGACCACTCTGCATATATCACCAAGTAACCAGGAAAGCCTGCTGCAAACGATTGATTTGGGGGTTCCAAATAAGTTTTAGGAAGTAGGAGAATTTGAAAATACCAAATCCACAAATAATGAAAACTAACTCTATATGACTACATGCATATATACATTTGTATGTAACACTCCCAGAACTGTCTCTCTGGAAGATCCATTGGGTGGGCTACTCTTCCTGGCTTTAGTGGCTAATTCTCTTTAAATGCAGCTTTGATATAGCTCATCCTTCTTCAACTTAATGGGTTAGGAGGACTAAGGAACCATCAAGGGCTTCCTAAATCACCCCAAAACAACAAATCCTTCAGAGAGAAATATGTTTTCCTGGAAGTGACCAGAGCATAGACTCAGTCCTCTATGCAGTATGCTCTAGTCAGGGTAGGGCAAGGGACTTCTTGTTCCTCCATTGGATACCCTTACACATATATAGTTATATACACTCAGGCACTTTATGTATAAGGTGAAAAGATTTTGCTATGCTATTGCAAGAAAGGAAGGATTTGGAGGCTTATTCCCTCTCCCTTTGGCCTCCATCTTTGGATGGTGAGCATCACCAGTTTTGTTTTGTTTTTTGGGGTTTTTTTAGTCACATCTCTTCTCTATGGATCAATGGATCAAAATAGACAGAAAATTTCCACATAGTCCTGCAGACTTCATTCTGGCCTTTCCAAATCCCTTTGTAGAGGGAGTGCTTCGCTTACCTAAATATTTTTTGCCTTTCTTTCCCTTTTTTTTCCTATGTGTCCTGGAACATCAATAAAATTCTGAATGAATTAAAAAGCTATAGGATTTTGAAAGCATAGACATTTTCTAGCGCTGACCCTCCAAACTTCACATAGCATTCAATTCTTTATTCATTTTAGGCTTTCTTGTATAACATGAGAGGGGTATGGGCAAAATACAGATTTAAAGCAGTGCCAAGATAGGGACTGAAAGAAATGAATTGGTAATCGGGTGGCATGTGGGAAAATAAACCAAAACAAATAGCAGTGAAGAGAGCAATTGTAATTCCGCTCATACCCAGGAGTATTCCTGAGCCAGGTAGAAATGGCTCATGGCAGATGATTCTTAAATTTCCATGGATTCTTTCAGGGTCTGTAGATTCCAGGTTAAAAATCTCTACTTTGAAGAGTGGCTAGATGTATCCAGCCTTATCAAAATAATGTTTTTAATGTATATAAACATTTTAGCTCATATTTTGCAATTGGTAGAATTCATCAACAGAAATGAATAATGGCAAGGTAAAAGGAATATTTGAATTTATGTAGTATTTTATTTAAGTAGTGACTTTGAAGGCCCCATGCCTTCTACAGAAATCCCTAATTTAAAAGTTTCTTCTTGTGTTTATGTATGTGCATGCTTCAAATATTCCAATTTACCCCTAGGAAATTTTTTAGTCACTTTTTTTTTCCTATTAGGTAGCTTCAAGCAGCTAACATTTTGAATTTTGAGAGTATTTTGTAGTGTTTTGAAAATATATTATTATCTTTTGTTTTTACATCATTCATATTTTCTAATATATGCCTCTGACTCCCTTTTCCATAGAGCTGTGCCTTAGAGGAAAGAATAAAAAAGAGAAAAATATGCCAGTAAAACTAACCAACATATCATATCCGAGTCTGACATGACTGTTCTACACAGAAAGAAGGGAGGTTCTGTTTCCTTCTCTTTGCATCAGTTTTTGTCTCTCCATGGCTCTCTGTATACATCTTACAGAACACTGTTATTCCACAATATTCACGAAATATAATTTGTTTAGCTATTCCACAATCAGTGATCATCTTTATTTCTAGTTTGGTTTTTTGTTGTTGTTTTTGGTAAAAGCATTGTTGTGAATATTTTGGAATATGTTAAGACCTTTTTGTTTTTTACCTTCATCCTTCAGTGGAAACTCTTGAATTTCAGGGTAGAATTACTTACCACATTTCCAAGTAGCTTTTCAGGATGGTTGGGCTAATTTACGACTCTGCCAACAATGTATTAATATGCCAGTCTTTCCACAACCTCTCCAGCATTAACTACTTCCCCCTTTTGTTATCTTTGACAGTTTGCTAGGTGTCAAATAAAACCTCAAAGTTGCTTTGATGTGTGTTTCTTATATTAATGATTTGGAGCAATCTTTCATATTGGTGTTAATGTTTTGCAGTTCTTTTAGAGTGATTCATATCTTTTGACTGCTTATTAACTGGGGAATAAATTTTGAACCTATATATTTATGTTCATTTCTTATATATCTTAGATATCAGAACTTTATCTTAGATATTTAAAACAAAGATTTTGTCCAATCAACTCTTTCCCTTCTTCTCCTTGTTAGATGAACTTTGTACAAAAGCTTTTTGGGGCAGCTAGGTGGCCTAATGAATAAAGAATCCTGTCTGAAGATTGGAGATCCTGAGTTCAAATCTGGCCTCAGTCACTTCCTAGCTGGACATTTAACTCCAAGTGCCTAGCAGCCCTTACTGCTCTTCTTCCTAGAAACCTATATTAACATTGATTCTAAGACAGATTAAAGGTAAAAAAAAATAGGAAAAAAAGAAGTGACTAAAAAAAATTTCCTAGAGGCAAATTAGAATATTCAAAGCACAAATGAATAAACTTTTAAAGTTGGGATTTCTTTAGCAGGTTTTGGATCTTCAGAGTAAGTTTATGAAGTCTGAAGGCCCATGGTGTGGGACTCTCTCCTCATTGGTAGAGGCCAATGCCTTGAGCCTGTGTAAGAGGAATCTTGGAGTTGGCAAGAGTGGGAGAGAAGAGAAGGGAGGGAGACAATGAAGTTTGAGAGCCAACGAGAAGGAAAAGACCACATACCAATGGGCTTTGGAGCTCAGGTTGCAATTGTGTAAGATATAGGCTGTTGGTCTAAACATGGAATTCTTACTCTTTTTTGTTAGGTTCCCTTTTTGTTAGTCTGGTGAAGCCTATAGACACCCTTCTCAGAATAATGTTTTAAAATGCCCATGTAAGAAGCTTGCTTGGGAATATCCATTTGATTGCCTAACGACGTCCCCTGCCATGTGGGTTACTGTAATCTCCTGTGAGGCTAGAAAAGATTGGCTCTTTAAAACTGCCCCGTCAGGGATAGTCACTCCCATTCTTGGTCTCCCTTTCCTGTTCTCTCCTTTCTGAGGGATCCAGAGGGTAAAGATCACAGTTCACCCATAGCATTGGAACCATGAATTGAACTGGCGAAAGGGGAAGGCTATCCTTCCCCTGTTCTCTCTCTCTTTTACCCTGTGGCTCTAAGGAATGGGCTTGGGGATATTTGCTTCTGCCCTATTTCATTTGTTCCTTTCTGCTTGACAGTAATAGAAATTTGAGCTAGGGTGAACTTGGAGGCAGGATTGCAGGTTAGGTGTTAGAGCTACCCAACCCAACAGGGAAGCCCTGAGAAAGCATGGCACCTGGGATTTGAGCATTGCATAAATGGAGATTTTGAACCCTAGACTTCAATCCCCAGAAGTCCTTGGTATTTCCCAGAATTCCCCATAATCTCACCTGAGTCTCTACAAAGGGGAGATCACAATTTGTATTTAACTGGCAGTAACGCCTCCCACACTCTCTTCTTTTGCAATGATGGAGCAAGTATAGTGGTAAGCTAAGTGCAGGGATTTTAAATGGGCTCATCAGCCACGGGCACGGGGTTTTTATTTTGTATCTTCTTTATTCCTTGATTTCTAATGATCCTTAGTAAACCTCATTAAATAAAATATTTATATTATCAGAGATATAATTTAATTTTTAGAGCATGAAGGGGGATTTTGAACTTGGAACTGAGGCTGTACTCTAAAGGAACCAAGCTAAGATATGAACTAAAGTGTGATCTCCTCCCTACAATGTAAAGTGATATGCCAGAGGAGTAAGGAATTAAACCATATTCTAGGGAGTAAATTTATACAGAGGAATGCTTTGGAGATATCATAGGTTCAGTTCCAGGCCACCTCAGTAAAGAAAACATTACAATAAAGAGAATCAAATGAATTTTTTGGTTTCCAAGGACACATAAAAGTTACGTTTATACTATACATTAGGCTACGTAGTGATAGTGTGATGTCTAAAACAGTGTACACACCTTAATTAGAAAATATTTCATGCTAAAAAATGCAAACCAACATCTGAGCCTTCAGCAAGTCCTAATATCTTTGTTGGGGAGGGTCTTGCCTCCATATTGTTGACTGTGGCTGATGAGGGGTTGGATATTGATGGTTGGGATGACTGTGGTAATTTTTAAAAATATTTTTTTCTTTATTTTATTTCAGCAACAAATTTATGCTTAAGTTTTCCATGGTTACATGATTTTTGTCTCCCTCTATGCTTCCCTCCTCCCTCCCAGAGTTGACAAGTATTTCTGATGGGTTATATGTGTATTATCACTCAAAACGTATTTCCATATTATTCATTTTTGTAATAGAGTAATCTTATAATGTGGTAATTCTTTTTTTTTTAACCCTCACCTTCCATCTTGGAGTCAATACTGTGTATTGGTTCCAAGGCAGAAGAGTGGTAAGGGCTAGGCAATGGGGGTCAAGTGATTTGCCCAGGGTCACACAGCTGGGAAGTGTCTGAGGCCAAATTTGAACCTAGGACCTCCCATCTCTAGGTCTGACTCTCAATCCACTGAGCTACCCAGCTGCCCCCTGGTAATTCTTAAAATAAGACAAAGATGAAGTTTGCCACATCAATTGACTCTTCCTTTCACTTAAACTCCTAGAGGTCATTGTAGGATTATTAATTGGCCTGATTTCAGTATTTTGTGTCTTAGAGAATATGGAAGTCTGAGGAGAGTGAGAGAAATGGGGAATGGTGGGTTGGTGGAGTAGTCAAACACAAATAACATTCAAAGATTTGCTGTCTGATATGCCTATGGTTTGTGCAACTCTCCCCCTGAGTAATTGCAATAGTAAAGTCAAAGATCACTATAAGAGATATTATAATAATGAAGAAGCTTGAACTACAGTAGGACACTCTTCTCTGAGGTTATGATATCCTTGGGTTGGATTCAATTATCTGGGGCCACCCATTAAGCATCACTGCCTTCAAAGTCCATCAGGTCTCCCAGAGATCTCTTCTGCTCTTACTTTCACATTTTCCCACTTTCAATTTCATATTTTTAGTGGATTTTGGGGGGAGGTGGAAGACCTTGGAGTACAGGGCAGAGAGGCAAGAACACCAGCTTCCAAGTCCCAAGTTCTGCCCATGTCTCATATTTGCTATGTGAACCTGGGCAAATTATTTAACCTCTCCGTTAGTGGCTTCAGAGAGCCAATGTCAAATTTTCAGTTAGATATTTAGAGCTTACAAATCACTATATACTATACATCAGATATTGATTTATTGTTTAGTTGATTGTCTAGCCTTAAGAAAGTGATGGGGAAAATATTAATAATGAAGATTAAGCTTAAAAGTATCTCTTTTATGTATTTTTTTCTTGGACAGGCATGTTTTAAACATTTACTGGCACATCATTGATTAAGATAGGGAGTTAAAGAGAAGATGCTCTTCATGTGGGAGTTTCCTTTGCCAAAGAGATCATAATTCTAGTTTCTAATCTTCTTTACGTTAAAAAAAATCATGAATGCTGTAGAATGAATATATTATCTTTGAGATGGACGACTCAGTCATGAGAATAATTAGACATGTTATAGCAGCCAAAAGAAAAGGTTGCCAAGTATTCATTTTAAATTATTCCAATCTTTTCAAACACCAAATGGTTCAGCTCTCTCAACCAGCCTATTAATAAAGCCATCATCCAAAAATGCAAGCCTAAACAAAGTTTAGCTTAACTATACCTGAATGTTGAGTGTATAGAATATAATTTCTTTTAACCAAAACACTTCAGTGACAGGAGAGGTGTTAGGAAATAAGGACATTCTGGTTTAGGATGAATCCAGAAATGTTGTCTTATCATTGGCAATGTTGAAATCTACTTAGATTACCAACCCAGACTATTTGTGAAATAAGTCTGCTGGAAGACCTAATCCCTGTAGGCTCTAACCATCAATTAGACATGAATGGTAACTGATCATTTCTCTCAGTTTAATGCTTCTTCAGTTTTATTGCTATCAAGCTCACCATTTTAGTTGTGGGAGGCCAGCAGATTCAATCCTTAACCTAAATAAATTAAAATCTCCACCTTTTCCCTTTCATACTTTCAATTTTTCTCTCTTTTTCTATCTCTCCCCCTCTAAAACCAGGAACATGCTTCAGGCCATAGAATTATAGCCTATTTAGAGACAGATAGGACCTTAGGAGAGATGTGCTGAAAAATGTTTAACAACTGACAATTATAGTTCTCCATAATTAAAACAACTTGCAAAAATAATTATGCAAGAAGGCCATTAAATCACAAAATTGTGATATGAATATGGATATTCCAAGTGACATATGGTTATATATAGCAACCTATATCTTGGATCCTGTTGAAAGAAAGGATGTCCCTTTATTTAATATTACCAGCAAGGGAGAGTATTTTATGACATTGTCCACTAGGTGGCTTGTTATTCCAGACCCCAGTTTAGTAGTTCCATCAAGATCTTTTTGACACATTTGCAAGAGGCTGAGGAAGAAAAGATCCTTTGGTGTCCAAGAGTTAAATTAATGCTATGAGGTTGTTTAAAGAAGAAAAAAGGTTGCCCTGGGATATTAGAAAATGGACACATCCTACTGTGCAACAGGCCTGGCCCTCAAAGGACTCAACTTATCCATCTGCCTCCCTCCATGAACTTTTCTCTCTGGTTACTAATAATCTGCATGAATCCATCCCTCAGTGGTTAGTATACTCCAACCATATTATATTTTCCCAATGATCATAACCCCAAGCTATCATTTTAAAACTTTGTTCTCCATTCCTTTTTGTCTACTTCCTTATTCCCATTACTCTCAACCCTATTCCATAAATAGCCCACTCCAGATCTTCCTACTCTTTCCACTGTACTCTCTAGAATGCCTTCTCCATAGATAAGAAGCTTGCTTTTGCCTTAAAAATTTTCCTTCCTAAATCCTCCTATCTTCTGATATTCACTGAGACCTAGCTCCTTCTTGTTGTCATAGAATCCTTGGATAGTCTTTCCAGTAATGGTTGCACTTTCATTTAGATCACCCTGAATTATTATATATTGTATGGGAGTCAGAATATTTTTTGCTCCCTGTTGCTACTTTCATACTCTTTCTCTGTTACAATCATTTAGTAACCTCTCCTCTTTTGAGATTCATTCAATCCACATTTATCCACCAATCAAGATTTTAGTAGCTATCATCTACTGATCCCTAAGACATTTTCTTTCTTACCTCAATGAGTTCAGGGCCAGGCTCACAGAGTTTCTTTCCAACTCAATTCCTGCTCTCATACTAGAAGAGTCCAACACATATATTGATATTCCCTCAAATATCCTACTTCCCAGTTTCTCAATCTACTTGTTTTCCATGACTTACTAGTTCAGTGAACTTTAGCTACTTACAGAATTGGTCATATACTTGATCTTAGTATAACCTATTATACTCCTGTGTTTATGAACTCTGAAATTTGTTAATCTGATCATAATTATTTATTATTTTATTTTCACCTCAAACTTATAATTCCTTATTCAGCTCTTTGTCCTCAGTATGAATTGAAATCCCTCCATTTCTCAGGTCTTTCCCAGGTCATCATTCTTGGAGTAAATATACTCTCTTTTCTTCTCCATCTTGACCCCTTGGTGACGCATTTCAATACAACATTATCTGCTATACTTAAATCCCTTGACTTGATCTGTCTCTGATGATGTCTTACCAAACCTCAACATTGGATTACTTCCATCAGTTGATGCTTTCATTCTCATGTACATGCTGACAAATGGAGCTAAGGAAATTCCTAAAACCATGCTGATGGAGTTCTATGACAAATTGCATAACTTCAACTGGACCCTTACTACAGCAAGACAAGTGCTATAATTGATTCATTCTTCCATTCACCCCCACAGCTTTTTCAAACATTTTCATTTTTGCTCAAACTTTCTATGACATTCCCTCTTCCTACTATTTCAGCTAAAATTCAGTCTCTTACTTCACTGAAAAAAATTGAAACTGTTTGCCAAGACATATCTTCTTCTTCTTCCAACCCCCACCTCACCTTATCTCATTCAAAAGTCTTCTGAATATTTCCTCCTTAATTACTTTCTTACATAAAGTGGTACCCTTCTTCCTTGCCAGTATGAATCCCTCAATAAGGACCCTTGATCTCATTCTATCCCTTCTTCTCCAACAAATAGTCTTTTCTTTTCTCTACATTCTATCACTAATCTTCAATCTCTCCCTATCTATTAACTGTTTCCCTGCTGCCTACAAATTGTCTTCATCCCCATATGGTCATCCATCATTTAAAAAGCTCTCATTTAGTTTTACAAATCCCCACTACCATTCTATATCTTTTCATCATTTTGTGACTAAGGTCTTAAGGAAAGCTTTCTACAAGTCTTTTGTTGTTGTTGTTGTTGTTTTTAAATCTCTCACTTGCTTAACCTTCTGGCTTTTGGCTTCTGACTTCATCAGTCAAATGAAATGGCTCTACAAAATTACTAATGATCTCTTTTTTAAAAAAAAAAAAACCTCAACAACCTTTTTCTTATGTTTTTAGAGCTGATATTAGGTTCCATTCTATGGGAGAACAGCCATAAGGGCCAGGCAATTGGCGTTAAATAACTTGCCCAAGCATTTACACAGCATCTCCTATCTCCAGATCTCCTATCTCCAGAGCTGGCTCTCTATTCTGAAAGAGTAAATTGAAGAAACCCTGAAAACAGAGGCAATGGATGGAGGTTTGCAGAGCTGTCCATCAAGGAGCATTCCAAAGGAGAATGTGACAAGGAGGAGGTAGTTAAAAGAAACATCCAAACTGCTGGAAAATCTCTCTTTCTCCTGGCACCTGTAGGAAGAAGGACTGAGAAGATCCTTTCCTTGGTACTGATTTTCTCTCTACCTTATCAAGAAGTGACTCAAAGATCCTCAAACCTGTTAGCCACATCCCTCATCCAAGACTCTATAATTTTATTACTCAATTTAGGATTTCTTATTAAGATTAGGGAAACCCTAAACCCTCTCTCCTCTCCAATTTTCTTTTCCTTTCCCTTCCTTAAAATAAACCCTTGTTCCATCAACTTAAAGAGTGAATTATCTATCAGATATATCGGGCAACTTCCTCAGACCTAAATCCCAGTTTGTCACCAACTGAAGAGATTAACTGAAGTGGGAGGGAGAAGGGAGGAGGGAGGCAGGTC
Source organism: Monodelphis domestica (assembly GCF_027887165.1). Classification (NCBI taxonomy): domain Eukaryota; kingdom Metazoa; phylum Chordata; class Mammalia; order Didelphimorphia; family Didelphidae; genus Monodelphis; species Monodelphis domestica. Next base: position 273,453,453 of record NC_077233.1, on the reverse strand, counting down.
ATTACCTCATTGGTCTGTAGGTTTGCCCAGCAATCTTACATTACCATAACCCATCTAAATAAACAACCACCTAATACACTATCCATTGAGCCACTTAGCTGGCCCTCAATTATCTCATAATTTCCAAATCTAATAGCCTTTTCTTGGTCCTTATCCCTAAAATTCTTCAACTCTCTGTAGCCTTTGATACTGTCAACTACTCTCATTTGGATACTCTCTCCTCTACACGTATTCATAACACTGTTATTTCCACATTCTCCCACTATCTTTCTGATTACTCCTCTCTAGTCTCCTTGGTTAGATCTTCATCCAGCTTATACTCACTAACCATGGGGGCCCCCTCGTAGTTTTGTCCTTAGACTTCTCTTATCCCTCTATGCCATTTCATATGGTAATCTCATTAGTTCCTGTGTGTTCAATTATCACATTTATACAGAAAATTCTCAGACCTGTTTATTCAATCCTAAACCTAAACCTGCCTATTAGACGTCTCAGACAGGATGTCCCATTGAGATCTTAAATTCAGCATGTCTAAAACAGAACTTGTTCCCCCTTCCAATTCTCCCATCTTCCAAACTTCTCTGTTATTGCAAGGGTGCCACCATCTCCCTATCATGCAGATTTGCAATTTAGATGTCATCCTCCACTCCTTACTCTTTCTCCCATAACCCTTACCCTCCTTATCCAATCTATGGCCAAATACTCTCATTTCTATCTTCACAACATCTCCTACATGGTCCTCTCTCTTCTCTGAAACAATTTCCTTTTATCTTCTTGCACAGTGCTCATACCCTGACATAGGCCTATATCACTGCTGCTGCCTCCCAGTCATGCTATGTAGCTGGCAAAGATAAAAGGAAAAATCTCTTCATGGCTCAAAAGAAAAAGAAACCTGCCTGTTGGCCAAAAAGGGAGAAGACTGGACAGTTATGTATGCTGGTGTTCCGATTCTGAGTATCCCTAGTCCTGTCAATGGCTTCAAATTGAAGAGTACTTGCATGCCTCTTGGAAACAAAGTTCATTTCCAATTCAGCTACCAGTGAGAAGAGGACTAGTTCTGGTTTAGTCTTCCTTAACCACCATCCCCCTCTATTTTGTGGTAAATAATAACAGATGAGGGAAACTAGTATAGCATGAGTAAGGGTAGCAGCAGCAGAATGACAATGATGAGGATGCTAATGACAATGAAATGGGTTTCCTTAGTACTAGAAAGGTTTGCTAAAAAAAAAATGGATTTTGTATTAGAAATCCTCCTCACACTAGGAGTCAAAGATAATAGTAGAGCCCAATCTCAGTAGCATCACTGCTTCCAAATTCCCCGTCCTTATCTTAAAGGGGGCTTTATCTACATGGGATCATATTTCTTCAAGAGTTCCTCTATATTTAGTTTAAGGAAAATTTTAGTAAGTTATCTGTCATATGAGAATACAATAAGGTTCCTACTCAACTCCTCCTGAGCTGAAAGATGTCTCCTAAGCAACCAAAAGAAATTCTTCCTTCCAAGTCACTCGACCCCCATTGCCTAGCCCTTACCACTCTTCTGCCTTGGAGCCAATACACAGTATTGACTCCAAGATGGAAGGTAAGGGTTTAAAAAAAAAAAGAAAGAAGTTCTTCCTTTTTCCCCAAACCACAAGGGAGTTATGATTAGCAGGTACCAAATTGTCATTTCTTCTTACTAAAATGAAAAATTTAAAGTCACACTCTTAATTGCTTAATTTCAAAAATGTCAAAATCATAGGTGTGCTTATAGTGTGGGCACATTCAGGAGCAGGACCATGGCCAGCAGTCCTCCTGGAGGGTAATACTCACACAGTGGTAATAGTCACTTTGGATGACCCTGTTGCCCTTTGTCCTACATAGGTTAGCAAACAGATATTCTTCCTGTTTTTCCTCTTCAGAAATTTTCATGCTAAATTCAAGAGAAGTTCCTATGACCTTTGGGAAACAAGTACTTTTGCAATCTCTCTCTCTCTGTTTCTGTCTGACTCTTTCTCTGTTTTCATGTCAGTCTCTGTCAATGTCTATGTTTCTGTCATTAAGTCTAAATTTGTCATTTAATAGAGGGGAACTATGACGGTCAGAAAAGTTATGTCACAACATGAGTTAATATCAGAACTGTAACTAGGTAGATACTTAATAAATGCATTCTTTTCTTTTTTCTGTTTAATTTCTTTCGCTCACTGGAAGGAAGAAGAGACAGAAATCATATGGATTGGGAACTTCATGAGGGAGCTTCTCCTTTATTCAGAATGGAGAAGGAGGAGTAAAGGGAAAGGAAAGTGTCAGGGCACCTAGGGATCAGGAAACCAGAAACCAGTGCTTCTAACTCCCAGTCCAATACTCTCTTTACTAATATTAGACTACCTCTTATTCATTCATTCAGTCTGGAATATGGTGGAAAGAGCACTCATTACCTTTGGAGTCAGAAGACCTGGTTTTGAATCCTGGCTTTGCTGCTTACCACCTATATAACCTTATACAAAACATCTAATCTCTCTGAGCCTTGGTTTTCTTATCTGTAAAATGAGAAAAATGGACTAAATGATTTCTAAGGTCTTTTTTGACTCCTAATCCCATGTTGAATATATTAATTTATTATAATTACCAAATATATGTATCATAAATATGTATTTAATTATGTATATTTAGATATATTAATTATATATAACAATTATATAATAGAACTTACATATTATAAATTAGCTATATATTATAATATAGTATATATACTTGATTTTTCACAAATATAATTTTAGCATGTATTATATTTAATCATATTATAATATTTATATATACTATATTATGTATGATATACTCTATTTAATATATCATATATAATTTAACATATTTATGTATAAATTTATAATGTATAATATATAATATCCATATTTAATACTTATTTGGTATATTATTTATTTAATATATAATATATACTAGTTATCAGATATAAACACTACCTTTATATATGTACATAAAAAGGAGATTTTTATATTCAAGAAACTTTCAAGCTAATAGAGGAGGTAAGATATATCCCCAAGATGACTATAATATGAAATTATAGAAAGTGAGGTACAAATTAAAATGTTAGCTCATGGTCAAGGGAGAGGTCTGTGTTGCCTAATTGCAGTTTACTATCACAGTAGTACATAATATCATGCTACACAGAAGACATTTAATAAATCCTTACAGAATGAATTAAAGAACAAACCTTTTGACATTCATGCCACACTAGAGCCCACCAAAATGGAAACACAGCAAGATGTGCTTGCGGTTTTGATAGCCTTACTCAGGAAGTTGTTGGAAATCTGACACTGTGCAGGCTCAACTAAGCAGTTTTGCAAGGCTACGTGAGTATTATAAGTGCCACCCATGAAACCTCACAAGACCACAGGGTTCTGGGGTGCTTTTTTTTTAATTGCAGGAATGAGCACTGGAATTGGAATCAGAGGACCTGAGTTGGAATTACAGATTTGCTGTTTACAAATTGTGTTATTCCTTGGATAAATAATTTTATTTCTTTTGTTATGCATGTGTTATCTCATCTATAATCAATCAATAAACATTTATAAAGCACCTACTGTGTACTAGGCACTGAGTCTTTGCTAGTTCGAAATCTTGAGATCCCTATGATATTTGCTAAATAGGCTTAACAGTGCTGAAGGACATATACATGATTATATTTAGACCTATTGTGGGAAAGTGAAAAATAACTTCATCCTCATCTAGCTAGGTAAGAAGTTCTGACAACATTGCCATGAGATATCAAAACCTTTCAACATAGATTCTGATCAGTACACATCTGCTTTATTTTACTTTATTCGTCATTTGGTTTAGTTGGACATCACAAGTATAGAGAAGAGGAAAAAAATACAATATGGACTTGGCCCTACCTTTCAGGAAGGTAATGCTAGCTAGTGCTAGTCTAAACAATGAAAAATGATTTAAAAATCCATGAGATATATAACTATAAAAACTATTAAGCAGAGAAGAGAGTATCGGAAGCCCAAGACTTCTAGTCCATCTGCTGTCTTGGGGGGGAAGGATCTACACTAAGAATTATGTACCTCTTTCACTTATCTAAAGATCTGAGACCAGGCTCAGGCAACAGAACCAGGCTAAGTTAGTATAGATTCAAAATATGCAAAGTTTGAAAGCTGTACTCCATGGGGTTTGAAACTTTGTGCTTCCATCTCCCAGAGACTTGGAGATGTTATTATAACACACTCAATTTGACATCATAAGATGAATATGTGAGGAAAACATAATTTTCTATAATTAGATGTGCTATTTAATAATATATGAGCATTGTGACTTAGCTGGTTACCTACCTTGACAGTTCCTAAGCCCTATTCTGCCAAATAAACAAAGATTTACTTAGAATGAAAAGCTATGGAAATCACTTAGAAAACATATTTTGCTGGTAGACATGTAGACTCCAGTAAATGATTCTTAAATCAGTTAAGCATAAATCTCAAATACAATCATAGGCTTACTAGAATTTTAAGCTTATTTGTGCCTTGTATCAAGTAGGTACTTAATAAACATTTGTTGAATTTAAATTTAAGACCCTCAGCCCAGGTTAAATGATAATTTATTTTAGACAATGCTGATTTAATTTATTTTTTTATCTGTGCTCCATCTATGAGAAAAGTTGTAAACTAATAACCATTTTGTAGACTAATGTTTTTTCTCTGCTTACAGTAATTTAGAAACTTTAATAGATTTTTAAAAAATGGACCATAAAAACATCTCAATTTAATATGAACAACTTAGACCTGGGTAATATGAAACCAGAAGTTCAACAACGGGGACTATCAAAAAAGTACTAGTCTCAGAATGAGAAAATACAGGTTCTTATCCCAGCTCTGCCTCTTAGTAGCCATGTAAGTTTGGGAAACTCTCTCATCCTCTCTGTACCCTAGCCTCCTCATCTGGTTTAATACAATTTAATGAATATTAATGTTTAACACAATAATTCTTTTTGTTTGTTTTTAAAGTTTTATCCTTATTTTATTTTAATAACAAACTTTCAAATAAGTTTCCCAAAGTTATATGATTAATGCTATCTCCCTTCTTCCCTCTCCCCTCCCAGAGTTGACAAGCAATTCAATCTGGGTTATACATGTATTATCATGTAAAACATATTTCCATATTATTCATTTTTGTAAGTGAATAATCTTGTAAAACCAAAATCCCAAATCATATACCCAAATAAACGGTGGTAAATCATGTGTTTTCAACTGCATTTCTATTCCACACTTCTTTCTCTGGACGTTGATAGCACTCTTTGTCATAAGTACCTCAGATTTGTCCTAGATTATTGAATTGCTGTTAGTAACAAAGTCTATCACATTTGATCGTTCCACAATATTTCAGTTACTGTGTATAATGTTCTCCTGGTTCTGCTTATTTCACTCTGCATCAGTTCTTTCTGCAGTCATTCTACCACATTTTGTTCAGCCATTCCCCAAATGAGGGACATACATTTAGTTTCCAATTCTTTGTCCCCACAAAAAGCACAGGTATAAATGTTTTCTTACAAATGGGTTCTATCCCCCTCATTTTTTTTGTTTCTTTTGGATACAGATCTAGATGCACAATAATTTTTTGAGGATCGCACAGTATTGGATCAAGAAAGATAAGCAGTTTGTAACCTTAGACAGCTGTATAATTAAGAGTTATTATAACTTAAAGAACAGAATGGAAATAGTTCTATTCTACAACAAAATTACTAGTGTAAATAGACCCACCTCAGGTATACCTTGAAAATATTAAGAATTAAGTTCTAGACCACTGCAATAAAGTAAATATCTCAAAAAAGCGAATCACATTAACTTTTTGATTTATATTTAAAATATGTTGGATGGCTGTGACAATTTCTTAAAATAAGACAACAAAGTGTTTATTATTTCTTCCTTTCACTTTGAATTTTAGAGTCTGTTGTAGAGTTATTTCAATATTGTTGTTTCTCAGGGAATAGAGAGGAGCAAGAAAAGGGAGAGAGATTGGAAAAAAGCAGGTTGGTATAGCAGTCAGAACACAAACAACCTTTATAGATTAATTTTTCCATCTTTTGTAGATATCTCAGAACAGTTAAAGTAGAAACATCAAAGATCACAGATCACAGATCACCATAACAAATATAATAACAATGAAAAAGTTTGAAATGTGAGAATTGCCAAAATGTGACACAGAGACATGATCATGTGAGCACATTTTGCTGGGAAAATGGTGCTAATAAATTTGCTTATCATAGCATTGCTAGAAATCTTCATGTTGTTAAAAAAAAGCATAATATCCACAAAGCATAATAAAGTACAGCACAATAGAACAAGTTATGTCTGTATTCCCTTCTCTCCCCCTCTTATCTGCTTCTATTCCACAGGTCTTAAATAGTGCTAAAGAAAATTAGGCAATCTTCTGATGAAGTTCACCATAAATTCATGTTATAAAATATTAATGAGGTCTTCATTACTACACAATAATTTTTTATTCATATCTGATTGATTATCATAATCCTCTAGCAACTATTCTGAATCTTTTCTTCTCTTCTTAAGGCCCTGATGCTATCCTCTTCTGTTTTCATGGCATGCAACATTGCCTCCTGCTTTATTGAAAAACCTCAATCCATCTATCACGAGTTCCCTCATCTCTTATTGCACACTGAAAAACTCTAAATTAAGGGCTCTTGACCATGTTTGGTTCATAGACTCTGTTGACAATCTGGTAAAGCCTGTGGACTTCTTGAAATCATGTTTGTTGCCTATAATCATAGTTGAAGGAAATTATAAATTTCAATTAGCTAGCAAAAATAAGGATGTCATTTCCCTGTGCCCCCCACCATGTTCATAGACAGTCTTGAAAGACCACAGGTTAATATTTTGTTCTATATCTATATTTCCTCCCTGTTCTATGCTTGGAAGATGAACTTGTCTTTCTCCTTCTTAAGAATAACCTTGTGATTTATCTCATCTCTTTTCCCTAGCCCTATCTCATAGCTAGCTGTGTGGCACAGAGGATAGAATTCTGGGCATGGAAATTGACCTTCTATATTTACCGTGTAATCTAAACAGGTCACTTAAATGCTCTTTGCCTCAGTTTCCTAATTTGCACAATGGGAATAATAATAGCGTCTACCTCCAAGAGTTGTGAGATAATAATCTAAAAGAGCTTAGCACAGTGTCCTATGCATATTAGTATGATCTAAATTTTAGCTACTATTTTTTTATTGTCCCCTACTGTCATTTTCTCCCTCTCTACTGGTTTCTTCTTTACTGCAAAAAAAAAAAAAAAACCCAAAAAGCATACTCATACATTCCCTATTTTTTGGACCTTTACCTTCTGTCTTAGAATTGATAGTAAGTATTGGTATAAGGCAGAAGAGCAGTAAGGGCTAGGCAATAGGAGTTTGACTTTACCCAGATTACACAGCCAGGAGGTGTCTGAGGTAAAATTTGAACCCAGAATCTCTCATCTCCAGGCCTGGCTCTCTGTTCACTGAGCCACCCAGCTACCCCGAATTCCCTATTCTTAAAAGACTTCCACTATACTTCACCATTCCCTAGAGAAGTGATGGTGAATATATGGTATGAGTGCCAAAGATGGCATGTAGAGCACTCTGTGGGCATGTGACTTCCTTCCTTCCCTCCCTGCCCATCCCCTATCCCCCCAGAGTTTGCTACTAGAAAGGCAGAGGGACTCTGGCAGAGCTGCTCCACTTTGCCACTTCATCATGCCATGCCTGGCATTTTTTCACATCACCCACCCCTCCTCCCAACAGCCTAATGGGAGCTTGCAGGGGGGTAAGGTTGGTGTCTCACAGACAGATGAGCTGGAGGGGAATAGAACACTTGAGCCACTCCCCCTCCCCCTCTCTACACTTCCAGAGAACATTTCTCACTCCACCCATTACTCTGCCCAGCAGCCCAATGGGAGCACCTTTTCTCTTCCCAGAGTGGGGTAAGGGGTGGAGACATCCTGGCACTTGATGAGGGGGAGGACCATAGCATGCAGGTTCTGATGGGGGACGGCACTCGGTATGGGGAGTGAGGTGGTGGCAGGATCGGTGCTCCTTCTCTAAAAGGTTCACCATCACTGCCCTTGAGCTATCTTCCTATATCTCCTCCTCTCCATTATTAACCTTGAAAAAAGTACTATATAGTCACTCTTTCAAAAACCTCCACTTATTCTCAGAATTTGGCTTCTAATTCTACTACTTTCCTGAAATTCCTATCTTAAAGGTTACTAATGATCTCTAATTTCTAAATCTGATAGTCTTTTCCACAAGTCCTTTTTCTCCTTTAGATTTTTTGCAGATTTTGAAACTATCAAAAAATATTTGTTAAGCATCTCCTATGTGCTGGACATTGTGTTAAGTGCTGAGGATACAGAAGCAAAATCAAACCAAACCTAAAATACTAATGCAAAAATAAAAAAAAAGCAAACCATTTCTACTCTCAAGGAAAACTCATTCTAATGGGGGAGATAAATTATAAACAAGTATGTGCAAACAGGAAATAGGATGAATTGGGGGTGGTCTCAGAGGGAAACTGGAGGACTAAGAAAGACTTCTTAGAGAAGGTAGAATTTAATAAGAGAATTGAAGGGAACTCTTGCATCAAGAAGTGGAAATGAGGAAGAAGAGCATTCCAAGAATGGAGGACAGACAGTGAAAATGTTCAAAGATGGGATATGAAGTGTCATTTTCGAGGAGTCCTTTATAACTGGATTACCACATATGGTGAGGAGTAAGGTATAAGACTGGGAAAGTAGAAAGGAGCCAGGTTATGAAGGGATCTGAAAGCCAAAAAAAAAAAAAAAGATTATATATTTGATTCCAGAGGTGACAAGAAGTCATCAGAGTTTTGGGGGATGACATGGCCAGACCTGTGTCCTAGGAAGACCACTTTGACAGCTGAGTGGAGACCGGACCAGAAGGCTGTTATGACAAAACAGATGTGAGCTGATGAGGACCTGCATAAAGATAGTGGTTGTGTCAGAGGAAAGAAGTGGGACATATAAGAGGGGCATTATGAAGACAAAATTTATAACCTGGTAACATTGGATTTGGAGGTGTTGAGAGAAAGAGTAAAAAGTCAGCCTGAGTAACTAAGAACATGGAGGTAATTCTCTACAGTAATAGGGAATTTTTTTTTGGAAAAGACAATAAGATAAATTTTGGACAAGTTGAGTTTTAGAACATGGAACATCGTATGGCACATCCAGTTTGCAAATGATTAATAGGTGGTTGGAGATAAGAGACTGGAGGTTGGGAGATGGATAGGAATGGGCATGTAGGTCTGAGCTACTTCTGCATAGAGATGAAAATTGAAATCATGGGAGCTAATGAGATCACCAAATGAAACAATATAGAAGAGTGGGTACAAGACAAAGCTTAGGGGATCCCCCCCCAATTAGCAGGTATGATGTAGTAAGGGGGACAGAAAAAGGAGAAGATAGGTCTGAGAGAAAGCTGGAGAGAACAGTATCATTGTTAGCAGTACCCTCCTCCTCCATTTCTTTTGGTGTCTTCTCTAGTTGGAATTTCTCCTGCTGGATCCTAGATTATCTTCTACTTCCTGTTACACAAGTATTGGTGTCCTCTCAGGTCCTGTTCTGGGTCCTTTTCTTTTCTTAAAATTCTCTTTTACTGACTTCATGTGTTTTCAAGGACTTACTTAATACATCAAAGCAGATAATTCCCAAATCAATATGTGTACCCCTAATGTCTCTTCAGAATTCTAGTCCCACATTTCCCTCTACCTTCTGAACATCTTAAATATAGATATCCCTCCAGCATTTCAAATTTAATATGTTTAAAGTTGAATATATCTTTCCAAATCTCCCCAATCCCTCCTGCTGTCACAATTTTTAGTCCTAGTCGAGGTCGCCACCTTACTCCTACCTATCCATTTCCATCATTTCAGAATCATAAATGTGCTCAGAGTAGATAGAGTATGGGCACACACAAATGTGAATATTACCATTAGAACTTGTCCTCAGGAAATTCTGAGGAACTTAAGACAAAGAATGCTATCTATCCACCTCCAGAGAAAGAACTGTTGGAGTCAGAATGTGTGATTTTTCACTTAAGTTTACTTAGGTTTTTGTTTTAGAGTTTTGGTTTTATATGGTTAATCCCTTACAAAAATGAATAATTTAGAAATAATTTAGAAAGAGTTCCAGACAGTGGAAGCTAGTCTTCTTTTTAGTGGCTAAAATAATTTCTTGCCACTAGTGGCATTCCTTTTAATAACTTTTAAGTAGGGCATGTCATTTATAGACCATAGGAAATGAACTACCAAAACTTTTGCAGAAATAGAAAATATAATACATGTATATAACCAGAAAAATAAAGTGCTTTACAAACCTTAAAAATAATAAAGCATTTCTGAATTTAAAAAAAAGGAACTTGTCCCAAAGGGTAACTTGGTATTTAGAAAAAAATTTATTATTATTAACTACTGCTACAATCTTTGTTCATCTCCTCTCATCTGGACTCTTATAAATGCCTCCTAATATAGAATACTCTTGCATTTTCCATCCTCTGATCTATCCTTTACAAGAGTGGCAACATAATCTTTCTAAGGCCCAAAGCAAGGGGAAGGGAAAGGAAATATGCATTTATAAATAGTGCCCACTATGTGCCTGGTGCTCTGCCAGTCTCTTTACTACTATTATCTCATTTGATCCTCACCACAACCCATAGGTCTAATCTTTTCAGGTACCTCATCTCTTTGAGGATAATATACAAACTCCTTAGCATGGCATTTATAGCCATCCTAAATCTGACTCCATATACCTCTTCAACCTTATTTCACATTATTCTTTCTTCATGAACTCTATATTCCAGTCAAAATGTCTCTAAATGCAATAAACCATCTTCCCCACAGGCCATTCCTCATTCCTGGAATCTGCTTCCTCCCCATCTCTGAAGTGGAGTATTTGATGCCAAATCTGAGTGTCCTACAGGATTAGATGTTTCTTTTAAATAGCTGGGGAGCATTAACAAAGAAATAACACAGGCCTCTTGACCACTATGGCATGCCATTTACAAGCTGACTTTCCCTTAGCAATTTATATGTGGATTATTCTCTCCAAAAGTCGAAGGGCAGTAGAACAATATAGAGTCCCTTTCAATTTAATAGATTTGATGTTATTAAAGTCTTCTGAATTTGCCTCATGATAATTCATTAGGGTTGTTAAGTTGCATCAGATTCTCTTTCCTTTTAAAATAGCTCTGCCTTGAATAGACCAAAATGAAAGAGAAGGCATGGAAATTCACTAGCTTCTCAAGAAAGTGGCTATCTGCTAAGGGTATTATTAGCTTCATGGGAATTAGGATGTTTTTTAAGAGTATGATTTTACTATGAGCAGGAGAGCTCCTGGGCAATCTAAATGAATCCCAAAAGATATTGCGGGGCCTCCTGTGACCAATCTGAAACAGAAGATGCTTATTCATTAAATGTTTTAACTACCCAGGGGCCTAGATTCTTTTGCATCTGCTCTATGATCACATAGTTGTTAAGTCCCAGCTTTGTGTCATGCATATCAGTAGACTTAAAAAAATATAAGCAAGAGTTCTAAGTAATTTGGTTTTATTCAACCTCCCTATTAGCTCTGATGGAAGAAGTGAGATCTGTCATAAAAAAGGAGGCTAAGAGAGATATTAATCATCCTAGAGAGCCCCAAATTACTAATGTGATTGCTTTCACTGTCCTGCTGTATATCTAGCCAGCAATGTTTGAACAAATGACACAAGAGACAAAGACAGAGAGTGGAATGAGAAATTTGCTTTACTTTTCTGACTGTGACTAGGCAGCTCCCAGGGGAGCCTCAATTCACAAGCCCCAGCTGATGCATTTACCTTTAACAATCTAAAACCAAACGAATAGTTCAAAGCAAAAGCATTTAATGAAATGGTCCAGTGAGAAAAGTAGCAACAAAACACTTCCCTTTGTAAAAGTGAGGCATCCCATTGCAAGAATGGCCACATCACTGGGATGAATCGACATAGAGGGAGTGTGTGTAGAGAGCCATACACAAAGGAACATGTCGGGCCAACACGTATGTTTGAGGGGCTCACACATAGGGAGCATATGTGATGAAGGCAGATGAATGAATAGGTTAACTCATGCCTTGACATCCATGGATTGCTGATGTCTTCTAGTGATGTCACAGCATTGCTGAGCTGGCACCATAGTCTCCGCTGCCCACCAGTTAGTCAGTAATTAAACATTTATTAAACACGTACTTTGTGCCAACCACTGTGTTCCATTGGTTGGGTCTGGTGGTTTCTCTGGACTGTAGAGTATGCAAAAAGGAACAGTATATAATAGGTAAGTTGTGTTTCTGAAGGGGAAGCTTTAAAACAAAACAGAGAAGCTTATAATTTATCCTAGAGGCAATAGGGAGTCATTCAGATTTATTATATGGGAGACAGATATGGATAAATTTGTACTTTAGGAAAATCAATCTGATAGATGTGTGGAGGATGGCTAAGAGAAGAACTACCTTTTTTTTTTTTATCAGAAACTGGTATAAAGGAGAAGAGAATTAAGATGGTATCAGAGTTTCAAGAAACAGAGAAGAGGAGGGAGCCCCTGGCAAATGGTCAGTCTTCTCAGGAAAGTATGAGGTGAGGTGCTCACCTGAATGAAAGGCGAAGGGAGGGGAAAGTTCAAAGAGCAAAGAGAAGTTTTGAACATCCTCTAATAGAGGACTGAAGAGAGAATCAAGTAGGGAAGAATAAAAGGAACATCCATGACATTGCTTGGATAGTTGCAGTGTGTGTGTGCCAATTCTCATAGTTTTTTCCTTTTGACTTAAACTTGTATAAAAGACTAAAGAGTTTTCTGGGTTGGGACAAGGCCAAAATTCAATTTTATTATTGTCTGCTGAGCGGAAGGGGATATTTTCCTTTAAAATTAATTCTATTATTTGAGGGTGAGAGATTCTCAAAGTTTCAGTTCCCACTCCTACCCAAGATTTTCTCTTAAACTTCAGAGCTGAAGTTATCTTTCTCAACAAGCTCCTTACTCATTCAGGAAGGAGATAGGCCAGTAGTTCTTTTTGTCAGAGGTTTGAATTTTCAAGTTCATTTCTAGCTGAATTAAGGGCTCTCTAAAAATAAGTCCTGAAGCTCCTTTAGTAGATCTAGAAAGGGTTCATTCATAGCAGCTTTGATACAAGGCAGATGATAGGCTCCAAAGATAGGCACTGCAACTATTATTGGGGACTCAGAAGTAGCCACCACCCATTGAAGAATACCCCAAAAAAATATCAGACCCTCATTATTAGGTTTTGATATGGGTCTGGCAACCATTAGGATACTAATTGATTGGGGACTCTGGTTTGGGATGGAGGTCAAGGACAATACTGGTTTTAGCTCCACCCTCAAATACTCTAGCAGTTTTAAGGATGGCTTGGAGATTATAAGCAGTTTGGAAACCAAGATTGACCCAAAGGAGTATGGGCCTCCCAGGGGCCAGTGGGAATAGCACTATAGATTTATTTATTTATTTTAAAATCTTACCTTCCATCTTGGAATCAATACTGTGTATTGGTTCCAAGGCAGAAGAGTGGTAAGGGCTAGATAATGGGGGTTAAGGGACTTGCCCAGGGTCACACAGCTGGTAAGTGTTTGAGGTCAGATTTGAACCTAGAACCTCCCATTTCTAAGTTTGACTCTCAATCCACTGAGCGACCCAGCTGCCCTCAGCACTATAGATTTATTAATAAACAATTCTATTTTCTTAGTAGTAAATGTCTATTCATCAAAATTCAAAATTTCAGTAGATAAGTCTTAGGAGGTCAACAATATAACACTAGGAGCAGTTTGGCTATAGATAATATCCACAGGACCAAAACAATGAGCAGAGAGTATAAGAGAGATGTGGCACCAGATAACAGGGATCAGGGTGTAGAGACAGGAAGGATAGATTGTCAAGGCAGGACCTTAGTACTTGGATCATAGAGCTAGCAGAAATCTAGTGGGTCATCTAGTCCCATATCCTCATTTACCTATGAGGAAACTGAGGCTCATCTTGCTTAAGGTCATACAACTACTTAGTATCAGAGACAGAATTTGAACCCAAATCTTTCTGACTCTTAACTCCAGCACTCTATTTACTAGCTACATAGACTCTCTAAGCAGGGAATTAAGATAACAATGGAGTTAATTAGCCTGTCTATAGGTGCTTGGGCATCAAAGTTCAAAGCAAGAGTAGAGTTACTGGAATTGGACTAATACAAAGTTAAAGATTAAGTTGCTGGCCTGTGGCTACAGTTTAGGGACAGGCTTTACCAAATTTGGGGAAAAGGCAAATTCTCTAGGTAAGGATTAAGGTATAACAGAGATGAAGGTTAGTTTGTAGGGGCAGGTAACAAAACAGATCATGGAAGCAAAGTCACTTTCTCCACTAGGAGAATAGAAGCCATTTTTTTTTTTGCAAAAATTCTAGAAATTTCTTGGACCTTGTAGAGCTTAAGAAACAAAGGAATCTTTGTAACATTGAGAATTCCAGAAACTAGAGGAGGAAAAGATGTATAAGACCATGCAGAATACCCCACCTGGCTGTGCTCCCTCCCTATAGTCCATTTTCCATTGCTTGCTCCAGCCCAATTTTATAAAACTCAGACACTGGAGTCTAAACTACAATCTTATGCTTTCCCTGGAGGGATTGTTCTGCATTATTAAATACCTCATGATTTGCCATTTCCAGGTACTTTTCCTTTGGGGTCCCAGGCTAGCTGCCTCTGTGTAAAAGATCTAGGAAAAAAAGATCTAGGAAAAAAATATACACACTCCCCAAATATCCCCTAGAACTCCAGTCTTATGACATTAGAAGATCTTCTTAAAGCCAACTGGAAATAACAATAAATAAATTCTTGGGAGGGATCGCCACAGAATGGCCATGTGAGAGTAATATCCTGTCTATTCAGCTGTAGGCTACTTAACTACTTATTCAATCAGCAGATGCTAATTGAGGGCCAACCTGAGTCAGGAGAGCCCAGGAGTCCAGGAGTGTGAAGTAGGGGAGGAGTACAGAGCAACTATCATAAAAGACCCCAGGCTTTGGGGTGAAAGGCTGAAGTAAACTTTGAATCCATAAACCAATTGACAAGCATTTATTAAGAATACACAAACTAGTAATAGGTTAGCTACCTAGCAATGAGTTCAATTTGTTTCCCAATTTATAGTGTCTTCCTAGCTTATATTTCTGCTCCAGAACTGTTTTTCCCATTTGTCTGATTTTGGAAATCCATAGACACCTGTGGCCAATCGGGTCTGGCTTTTATATTTATTCTTATATTCTGTTCAGTTTATACCTTACCTTCTCTGTCTCAAATAAGAAATGCCCTTCTACTGCCCAGGGGTTAATCACCCACACTCTCTTAAAATACATACACTTACTCAGTCTGAGCCCTGGGCCTTCTTGCATTCTACTGGACACTCTTGCCCCCCTCTTAAAGCGATCACTAGAATCTCAGAAATCTGCCATTTGCTGCCATGTGCTCTCCCTAGGGTGCTTTTATTGCTGGCATTTTAAGGCTCCATCTTACCCATATTCACTTTAGCTCAACTGGCTAGAACATCTTGGTCTTTTCTCATCCTGACCAAAAATATTGAATTCCTTCAGTAATGATTCATAGTATGTGGTTTTCAGGCTTGCATCATTCTGATTACCTTCTTCCTCAGAAGAAGCATCAGAGTTTCAGGGCCCCCTTTAATAGTTGATGCATTTGATAGATTCCCTATTTTCTTGGGGAACAACTGAAGTGTCATCTTCTATTTCCATAAATCAATCAATAAATATTTATTCTGTCTACTATGTGCTAGGTACTGTACTTAATGCTATTTTCCTTAATCTCTTCAATTGTTGTTGCCCCTCCTCAAACTTACCCCCTATCTGTTTTGTAAGGACTTATTCAACTCTTTGAAAGGTACAGGTGATTGCAGTTTGGTCTATCACTTGGCATAATTCCTGGCTCATGGTAGAAGTTTCATGAATGTTTTTCGATAGTTTGATAGAATATTCCAGTGGTAGTCCAAGCAGTGCTAACTGTAAATCTCTCCGTTTGATTATTTTTCTGTTAATGCATTCTTCCATTTATGGCTCACCTGATGCTTCATCATGGTGGGAGAGGACCCTGTGTGATAAATAAGGCATCATTCATTCCTTTTACTCTACGTCATTCTCGGTTAGACTAGTTTTTGCCAAAAA
Organism: Monodelphis domestica; assembly: GCF_027887165.1. Taxonomy (NCBI): domain Eukaryota; kingdom Metazoa; phylum Chordata; class Mammalia; order Didelphimorphia; family Didelphidae; genus Monodelphis; species Monodelphis domestica. Next base: position 273,437,224 of record NC_077233.1, on the reverse strand, counting down.
GCCAACAAAGCTTTCTTAGGGACTTAAGCACTAAAAGCTCAGGCTAAGCCTCCATTGATGCAGCTTCCTGGTAGCCTCCAGCCATTGGCATGACTTCCTGGACTTAAAGACACAAAAAGTCTACCCTGACTGAGTCAAGCTGTTCAGATACTTGAATCAACCTATTCTACCTTGATGAGGGAGCCACATCTACCTAAGCTAAGTGCTGGAATATCTTTGTTGAATATCCTTTCTATACTATGGCTTTTGTTCAGTTGAAAGTAACAACAGGCCTTTAAAAACCTATATTAGGGATGGGGCAGATAGGCTACTAGTGGATAGAGAATCAGGCCTAGAAACCAGAGGTTTGGGGTTCATATCTGACCTCAGACACTTCTTAGCTGTGTGACCCCGGACAAGTCACTTAACGCCACTTGTCTGGCCCTTGCATTTCATCTGCCTTGGAATAGATACTTGGAACTGAAAGAAATAAGGATTAAAAAAAAAAACCCTTATATTAGGGGAAGAGTAGGATCAAAGAAACAGCCCACTCTTCCATGCTGTATTGATATTATCTAATCTTTTTTCATGTGATGAGAACTTCAAATATTTGAACACTGTTGTATCTCCCCTTGTCTTCTCTTCTTTGGGGTTAATACTCTAGTTCTTTTAACTTATCACATAACGTGGATTGAAGGACATAAAAATTGTTCTGCTCTGGACATTCTCTGGTTTATGGTACTAGGAATTAGAACAATATTCTAATTGTGAAGATTAAGGAATAAACTATTATCTTGCTGGTCCTGATCACTATGACTTTTTTTGATGCATCTTCAGATTACATTGACTTTTTTAGACATATTTGGATACTCATCTAAATTGCTATTCAGTAATATTTTAAAATAATGTTGATTGCTTTAATTTATTTATCTATTTGTTTGTTTATTTATCTATTTATTTATTCATTCATTTATTTGTTTGTTTATTTATTTATTAAAACCTTTACCTTCCCTCTTGGAGTCAATACTGTGTATTGGCTCCAAGGCAGAAGAGTGGTAAGGGCTAAGCAATGGGGGTCAAGTGACTTGCCTAGGGACACACAGTTAGGAAGTGGCTGAGGTCGAATTTGAAGCTAGGACCTCCCTTCTCTAGGCCTGGTTCTCAATCTACTGAGCTACCCAGCTGCCTCTGATTGCTTTTATTTATTGATGCCTAACATCAACAAGTTGATGCCCAACAAGATTATGGGAACTTTGAGAAACTAAATAAAATATGCTACTGCTGAATCTTCTAAACCAGATTCTTAAAGCCTACTTTTTTTAAAAGGGCATTTCATAAAAATTTTCCCCCCATTTAAATGTATTTTACACAATGCAGAATCTATTTTAAATACAGCACATTTGTATGCAAATATTTTCATCCTTAAAGCATTCCAGTAACACCACTTTCCTATGGATTCTTTGCTATGAGAGAATAATTTTATTCATTCCTTTATATAAGAAAAACTTGACTCACAGAGTCAGAGTTACTGTCATATTTCAGGAGCCTGATTCCTATTGCCATTTCTGTTCTAGAGCACTGGATTGTATCTTTTTTAAAAAAGAGAAAATTTTAACAAAATAAAGATAGTTAAAGTCTGGAATAGTCTAGGTGTCTTTTTATAGAATAAAAAGAAGAAAAAACAAAGCCCAAAGAAAATTTTAATATCTGGTTGGGGTGGGGGATGGAGAATGGATTGAGAAACCATTTGAATTAAAATATATTATTTGCCATCTTTAACAAGGAAGGGGGGATTGGAATGATTTTGAAAGTTTTTGAGGAATACTAGATGTAATTTTTCTGGAACACTTTGTATAGTATAGGAAAGATCAGGGGAGAAAGAACTCTGTTTTCCTAGAAGCTGAGCTGGACAAGCAAATGCTAGTAAACTGGTGGATTTGCAGATAAATCAGAACAATGCCAATTTTACTCTCCTAAGGAGAAAAAAAATTCCCCAGGAAAAAGAAAGAAAAACTCTCACCTCCCCTTGCATGTTTTCTGTCTTTCTAGTGATGAAAGTGTTGGCACTAATTTTCCAGGGAGACCAGAAAATATGTATGGTGTGTTTTGTTTCAGATGGCATCCTGGGTCACTGAACAACCTCATTCAATGTTGTTTGTTGATGGATAGATGGGAGAATCAAAGCTTTGAGCAATAAGAAAAAAGTGGCCAGGACTCTGTATCGATAGGATCCCTCATTAAAAATAATTTGAAATGTTAAATCTGTGTTTTAGAGAGAGACCTTGCCATGAAAGAACCCAAACTCATAGTCTCGTGTCTTTTCTCTTTCCTGGGTTCCTTCTTATTTCTTGATTCAGAGTGCTGGGACAAGTGCAGAGTTTTCCACACTGCAATCTGCTCTCCTAGTGGAGTGAAATCCAGGTCCTTTACATCAATTGTATGTCTAAAGAAAGGCCTAAGGGCCTAACCAGGGTGGCATGTGATAACAGTGTTGGCTAGGGAGGAGTGGAGGAGTTAGGGGAGGGGATGAGGGGGCTGGAAGAGAATTCTCTACTGAAAGACAAAACTCTCAAGTAACCCTTCTCCAGCTGAATGTAACTACAAGCCTTATACTGTTGTTTCTCTGAAAGGAAATATACCCTTTCAGTCCCAAAACTTCCCAAGGGAAACTCAAGCACCAAGAGAGCTGGCCCTTGTCACTTAGGTTAATTTCATGAAAGAGAAGGCCCCTGGGGATGGTGTAAGAAACCAGGTGCCTGACCTGGAGGGCTGTGAGCTGGGCTGCCTAAATGAACTTTCAGGATCTTTCCCTGAACAGCAGGTTCTGGGCTTGAGCCAGGACTGAGGCTGTGGAGAGTTCCAGACAGTGGAAGCTAGTCTTCTTTTTAGTGGCTAAAATCATTTCTTGCCACTAGTGGCATTCCTTTTAATAACTTTTAAGTAGGGCATGTCATTTATAGACCATAGGAAATGAACACCAAAACTTTTGCAGAAATAGACAGAAAAAACAGTAATTGCTCATGGACAGATTGAGTCAATATAGTGATAATAAAATGGTAAATACTACCTAACTTAATTTACTGACTTAATACTGTCCCAATCAAATTCCTAAAAGAATATTTTAAAGAGTTAGGAAAAAAATCAGAATTTTTAGAGAACAAAACACCACAAATCTCAATGGAAAAAAATGTGAAGGAAAGGGATCTTTCAGTATCCCTCCTCAAACTACTAGAAACCATTCAAATTAATTTGGCAGTGGAAGGAGGCAACTAGTTGGCTCAGTGATTAGAGAGCCAGGCCTGGAGCTGATAGGTCCTGGATTTGTATCTGGCCTCAGATACTTCCTAGCTGTGTGACTCTGAGCAAGTCACTTAACCCCGGATGCCTAGCCCTTACTGTTTTTCTGCCTTGGAACTAATAATAAGTATCAATTCTAAGACAGAAGCTGTTTTTAAAAAGTATTTCATAGTATTAAAAAAAGAGATACCAGATTAGGTATATAAGGCAAAAAAAAAACCCCAAACACTCCAGTTATTAAGGGAAAAACTATATGACAAAAATTGATAGGAAAACAGAACAGAGCAAAAATTAGTATTAGCAAAATATCTATAAAGTGCTTTATAAAGCTTAAAACACTATACAAATGCTGCTTAGTATCATCATCATCATCATCAATCTTCATCATTATTACCCTAAACCATATACCAAGACAAACTTCAAATGGGTACATAACCTAGATATAAAAGGTTGTATCATAAAAAAGTTATTAACAAATTAGAGGGGGCAGCTAGGTGGCTCAGTGGATTGAGAGTCAGGCCTAGAGATGGGGAGGTCCTGGGTTCAAATCTGGCCTCAGCCACTTCCCAACTGTGTGACCCTGGGCAAGTCACTTAACCCCCATTGCCTTAGCCTTTACCACTCTTCTGCCTTGGAGCCAACTCCAAGATGGAAGGTAAGGGTTTTTAGTTTTTTAAAAAGTTATTAACAAATTAGAGAAGAAAGAAAGAAAATTTCATTTGGGTCTATGTATGGGGAAGATTTGTTTTTAAAAAAATTTTTTAACTTTAATAAAAAATTTTCATGTAAGTTTTCCAAAGTTATATGACTCGTGTTGTCTCCCTCTTTTCCTCCCTCCCCCCTCCCAGAGCTGGCAAGCAAATCAGTCTGGGTTATACATGTATTATCATACAAAACATATTTCCATTATCATTCATTTTTATAAGTGGATAATCTTATAGAACCAAAATGCCAAATTATATAGACAAAAAAACAAGTGAAAAATCACGTTTTCATCTGCATTTCTACTCCAAGAGTTCTTTCTCTGGAGGTGGATAGATAGCATTCTTTTTTTTTTTTTTATGGAGTAATATTTGTGATGGAGATCATTCAAGGTAAAGTAGACAGTGTTGATTACATTAAAAAAAATTGCCCATACAAATCTAATGTAGTAAAAATGCGAAAGGAAACAGGTAACTGGGAAAAATCTTTGTAACAAATTTCTCTAATTAAGGTCTCAGTCTGAGTTTTTTAAGGAACTATTGAAAATTTATAAGAGATGATAATTTGACCAATACACAAATGGTCAAAGCTTATAAAGAGGCAAAGAATAAATCTAATCTATCAAAACTTTTATGAAAAAATTCTCTAAATAACTAATCAGATTCAGAAAGAGCTGGGAAGACCGATATGAACTGATGCAGAATGAAATAAACAGAAACAGGAAAACACTGTACACAATAACAGCAATATTGTGGAATGATCAAATGTGATAGACTTTTCTACTAACAGTAATACAATGATCCACGACAGTTCTGAGGACTTATGAAAAAGAATGCTATCTATCTTCAGAGAAAGAATGTTGGAGTAGGAATGCAGATGAAAATATATGATTTATCACTTGTTTTTTTGGGGTATAGATTTGGGGGTTTGGATTTTATAAGATTATTCACTTATAAAAATGAATACTATGAAAATATGTTTTGTATGATAATACATGTATAACCCAGATTGAATTGCTTCCAACTCCAGGAGAGGAGAGGGAGACAATATGGATTATATAACTTTGGAAAACTTATGTGGAAATTTGTTATTACATGTAATTTATAATAAATAAATAAAAATAATAAACAGAGAAATTAAAATCAGATTTCCAGTTCATACCATGATAAAAGAAGAAAATGTAAATATTGTAGAGATTGTGGGAAGCAAACAAATAAATGAGCACTGCTGGTAGGTTATTTTTCTGTCTTTAAAGATTCTTTTCCTTTTGCTACGCAGACTATGGGCACCTAATTAGCATAATGGGTAGAGTCCTGGGCCTGAAGTCAGGAAGACTCATCTTCATGAGTTCAAATTTGTTCAAATCTAGATGACTTAGTGGATTGAGAGTCGGGCCCATCTGTAGGTCTTGGGTTCAAATGTAACCTCAGGCACTTAACCCCCATTGCCTTACCCTTACCATTCTTCTGCCTTGGAACCAATAAACAATATTGATTCCACGATGGAAGATAAGGGTTTTTAAACATCGTATTTTTTATAGAGAGAGAGCCTCAGACACATAGTTGTGTGACCCTGGGCAAGTCACTTAACACTATTTCCCTCAGTTTCCTCATCTGTAATATGAAATGGAGAAGGAAATAGCAAACCACTCCAATATCTTTGCCACAAAAAACCTCAGTGGGGTCACGGAGTTGGACATGATTGTACAACAACAAACAAAAACCTAATCAGACTATCTCAGGTGTCTATCATATATGATAATATATTTACTGTCCACAGCAATAGTATTATTACAAAGATTAGAAGGGAATTGGGGAAGATTTTATAACAAATATCTCTGCAAAGGCCTCATTTCTCACATATAAACAGAACTGAGATAAATTTATAAGAATAGAAAGCATTCCCCAATTGACAAGTGGTCAAAGGATACAAACAGGCAATTTTCAGATGAAGAAATTAGAAATATTCATAATCATCTCAAAAATACTCCAAATTACTATTAATTAGAGAAATGCAAATTTCAACAACTCTGAGGTACCACCTCACATCTATCAGACTGGCTAACATCACAAAAACAGAAAATGATAAATGTTGGAGGTGATGTGGAAAAATTGAGACACTGATACACTTGATGGAGCTGCGAACTGATATAACCATTCAGGGGAGCAATTTGGAACCATGCCCAAAGGGTTATAAAACAGTGCTTTTTACCCAGAAATACCACTGCTAGATCTATATCCCAAAGTGATCAATGATAGGGGAAAAGGACCTACTTGTACCAAAAAAAAATCTGATAGCAGCTCTTTTTGTGGAGGCAAAGAATTTACTGAAGGGATATCCAACAATTGGGCAAGAGATGAACAAGTTGTGGTATATAGTTGTAATAGGATACTATTAGACCATAGGAAATGATAAACAAGATCATCAACAAAAGAACCTGGAAAGACTTACATGAAGTGATGCAAAGTGAAGTGAGCAGAACCAGGAAAATGTTCTATACAGAAACAGCAATAAAGTAGAATGATCAACTGGGAATGACTTAAGCACAGTTTTCAACTTATGTGAAGGGTCTTAGAACATATTGGTCTCATAAAACAAGGTTCTGTACTTCCCTTTGTGTATTCATTTATTCCTTTCTGTCACAAAGTAAGACATGTTTTCTCTTCATTCTTTTGAACTTGTGATTTGTCATCGTGTTGATCAGAATTCTAAAGTCTTTCAAAGCTGTTTTTTCACTGTAATATTATTATTGTCTAACTTGTTCTCCTAATCCTACTCACTGAACTCTCTATCAGTTAATAGAGTTCTTCCCAGTCCTCCCTGAATCAGGGAAATTTTATTCTGGGCTTCCCTTGCTCTTACCTCTCCTTTTTGTTTCCTTACTCCCCATTCTTTTTTTTTTTTAATAACCCTTACCTTCTGTCTTGGAGTCAATACTGTGTATTGGCTCCAAGGCAGAAGAGTGTGGTAAGGGCTAGGCAATGGGGGTCAAGTGACTTGCCCAGGGTCACACAGCTAGGAAGTGGCTGAGGCCAGATTTGAACCTAGGACCTCCCATCTCTAGGCCTGGCTCTCAATCCACTGAGCTACCCAGCTGCCCCCTTTACTCCCCATTCTTTAACTCTCCATAATTAAGCCTGTAATGCTCTTTTGATGCCAGATCCTTCTTTGAGGAACAATTTCAGTTAGTGATTAGTGACTTATTAAAGTATTTGCATTTTTAAAGAGGTTAGCATTGAAAAGAATTTACAATCCAGTTAAACTGTTTCATTTTATATCTAAAGGAAACCTAAGTCAGGAGAAGTATGAGACTCCAGGTTAACAATCTATGTCTACAATGGATAGTGCAGTCAGCTTAGCATCAGTGATTAAAGGAACAAGGAACAATCTTTGCAAATGAATTTCTGTATTCATGCTAACAAAAACTAAAAAACTAAAAACAAAAAAAAACTCAATAGGCAGAGGATACTCTGGAAGTATTGGGGGGGGGGTGGAATGTACCTTTATTATTACTTTATCTTTGAAATATATATCTCCTAGTAAAAGCAAAGAGAGAGGGAGAGAAACAGAGTGAGAAAGTTTTAAATTCCATATTGCCTCCAGTGTCTAACAGCATTTTTTCGTCTCAGGAGTTTTATCTCTCCTCTCAAGATTGTAAAAATGGAGATTTGAACCCCAGACTTCAATCCCCAGAAGTCCTTGGCACTTCCCAGCATTCCCTAAAATCTCACTTGAATCCCCACCTGGACCGAGAACAAAATGGGTATTTGAACTGACTGTACCACCTACTTGCTCTCGGCTTCCACTTCTCAGGACACACAGGCAAGATGTGAGTGGCTGTGAATGGGCTATGTGCCCTCCCTACACATGTGCTTTCTTATGTTGTATTTTCTTTAATTCTTAATTATAATAATCTTTAATAACCTCTAGAATATAATACTTTTACTAGGGAAACTATTTTAACTGTTACAAGGTCTCAAGGCCGTATCTGAAGATAAAATACCAGACAAGTCTTCAATAAACATCTGATTGACTGTTCTCCAAAATGCATTTGCTAAAGTTAGCTGAGGTTGCCTAAATACTTTTACAATGCACATTTCCTTCAAGAGTTTCAAAACCATTTCAAGTTCCAACTCAGAGTTGTCCATCCTGCTTTGATTTATTTTATCATTTCCTAAACGTTGACTCCTTAAGCACAAATCTCATAATGTCAGTCTTCTGCTCAAAATGCTGCAATAGCTCCCTATCACCTCTAAAATAAAATTCAAACTGCTTAGCTACCCATTCAAGCTCCTCCACAAACTAGTAGCCCATGCCTGGAGAAACCATTGGTGAGTTAGTGAGTACCTCAAGCAAATGAAGAGTTCCCCCAGCAGAATAGGAGATGAAAACAATTTGTTCCAACAACCCTGCAGGTGACTGAAGCAGGTGCTGGGCAGGCTTAGAGTTGGTCAAATATCAAAGTTGCCAAGGCCATCTGCTACATCCTGGACCGTTGCCAATTGTCCTGAATTTTGTTTTGCCATTAGACTTTGATGACTCTGGAAGAGAGAGGGAGACTCATAACTTAGTGCAACTCTGCCTCACTTAAATGCAATTTACATAAGTTATCACCCTGTGATGTCATCAATCCTTTTTTAGAAAACCAAGGACAAACAATAGCCTGGTACATAGTAGATGGGTCCAGCCATTCAAGCAGTTCTGAATTCTCCTAACTGTACTATTACCAATATTATACCCATTCTTATTGTCTGAAAGGACAGAGTGAGGCATTTTGATTTTAGCTAAAATCTATGTTAGATATGCTGAAAGTACAGTATTTAATTGATATACCTGCCTAGTAACCCTGTAAAAAAAAGAATTGAACTGTCTTGCATGACTTATGTGGGTTTATTTTGTATCCTGCAACTTTGCTAAAGTTGTTGATTATTTCAACTAGCTTTTTGGTTGATTCTCCAGGATTCTTTAAGTAGACCATCATATCATCCTCAAAGAGTGATAGCTTGGTCTCCTCATTGCCTATTTTAATACCTTCAATATCTTTTTCTTCTTTAATTGCTACAGCTAGTGTTTCTAGTACAATGTATATATCTAAAACCATCAGCAAACATCAGCTGCAATGGGGATAAATTAGAAGCATTCCCAATAAGATCAGGAGTGAAACAAGGATGCCCATTATCACCTCTATTATTTAAAATTGTAAGGAAAAAGACTTGTACAAGAATATTCATAGCTGCACTCTTTGTGGTGGCAAAAAATTGGAAAATGAGGGGATGCCCTTCAATTGGGGAATGACTGAACAAATTGTGGTACATGTTGGTGATGGAATACTATTGTGTTCAAAGGAATAATAAAGTGGAGGAATTCCATGGAGACTGGAACAACCTCCAGGAAGTGATGCAGAATGAGAGGAGCAGAACCAGGAGAACATTGTACACAGAGACTGATACACTGTGGTACAATCAAACGTAATGAACTTCTCCATTAGTGTCAATGCAGTGATCCTGAACAAATAGGAGGGATCTACAAGAAAGAACGCTATCCACATTCAGAGGAAACACTGTGGGAGTAAAAACACCAAAGAAAAACAACTGCTTGAATACATGAATCAAAGGGATATGGTTGGGGATGTAGACTAAATGAACATCCTAGTGCAAACATCAACAGCATGGAAATAAATTCTGATCAAGGACACAAGTAATTCCCAATGAAATTGTGGGTTGGCTGCAGGAAGGGTGGGTGGAGGGGAGGGAAGGAAATAATGTGATTATTGTAACCAAGGAATAATGTTCTAAATTGACTAAATAAACTAATTCAAATGGAAAACAACAACAACAACAAAATGATAGAAAGAGGACTTGGCAGGACTACCTTCATCTTTTCACCAAGTTGGAGAATTTTTGGATGATCTATAGCCATATTCAGTCAGCCAGCAAACTGTCTTCAGGCTGTGACTCTACCCTTTTCAAGGATGGCATTGAACCTAATGGGAAGATTGAAGGAAAAAGCATGGTGGCCAAAGGCTCATCAGTCTGGTCAAGCAACAGTGTTAAAGTTATCTCCATCTATTCTAGCAAGAGACTTCTTTGTTTGTTTGGGGAGGTCTTTTTTTCTCTTTTGCTTGGAGAGATCTTTAAGGAAGTGTGTGGGGCTCTGCCCTGTGTTTGCACCAAGAGGGACAAGATAGCCATCTGGACCAGAGAAGCTAAGAACCAGACAGCTATCATCTTTATTGGAGGTGTCTACAAGGAGAGACTGGAGTTTTCAGCAAAGACATTTATATACGGTCACCAAGAGCAACTCTTTTACTAAGAACAAATTTATAGTGTGAAGTTCCACCTACTCTGGGTCATGGAAGTTCCCTGCCCCAATCCCAACTCTCATTTCACCCGAAAATGGAAACAAATAAAAAAAAATTCTTAAAAACTTAAAACAGGGGGGCAACTAGGTGGATCAGTGGATTGAGAGCCAGGCCTAGTGATCAAAGGTCCTAGGTTCCAATCTGGCCTCAAACCCTTTCTAGCTGTGTGACCCTGGGCAAGTCACTTAACCCCCATTGCCTAGCCCTTATGGATCTTCTTCCTTGGAACCAATACATATTATTGATTCTAAGATGGAAGTTAAGGGTTTTTAAAATAAAATAAAAATAAAAACTTAAAAACAAGGGGCTTTTGAAGTTATCTAGTTCATCCCCTTTATTTATTTTTTTACTACTCTGTTCCAAGTCAGAAGAGTGGTAAGGGCTAGGCAAGTGGGCTTAAGTGACTTGCTCAGGGTTGTACAGCTAGGAAGTATCTGAGGCCAGAGTTGAATCCAAGACCTCCCATCTCTAGTCTGGATAAGCTACCTAACAACCCTACCTCCTTCATTTTTACAGTTGAGGAAACTGAGGTCCAGAGAGGTTTAGTGATTCTCTTAATGTCACAAAGGTAGGAGCATCTTGTTCCACTGCATAATTCTGTATCTTTATGAAACTATGCTGATCGCCACTTCCTTTTCTAGATGTTTATGAACTATCTTTTTAAAAATACATTCTGGAATTGACCAGGAATTAAAGTTAAATCTACTAGTCTCTAGTAGCTTATGCTTATTGTGCTCTCTTCATTAAAAAAAAAAATAACCCCAAATTCCTTTAGTTCTCTTCGAGCCTTATCCCTCCTGTATAGACCAATTCAAATGCTTTCTCTTCCATGATGTTTTCCCTGAAGCCCACAGTGCATAATGACCCTTCTACATTTAGTTGAAACATAACACTTTGCTTAGTCACTTATTCACTTTACATGGATTATCTTGCTTTTCATTTTGTATGGGCATTATATACATATACTCCATTTTAAAAAACGCTCAATAAACTTTTATTTAATTGAAGAGTCAATGTTTAATTAGAAAAATGATGGCATCTTATTCAGTGGATATGACAGTGCAGGTGGCAAAATCTAGCCATCCCCATTATATAAACATTCTGGAATGCCAACTAAGCCATTAGACAATAAATCCATGTGGAATGTAAAGTCAATGGCCTTGGTGACTAAGTGAACAGGAAAAAGCAGAACCAAAACCACCCCTACCCCCAGAATCTAAAACATTGTACCAATATGCACATTCATATCTTGCTCTTTGTGTTTGAGGGATCATTCTTAGAGGTTGAAAGCCTCTACTCCATATTGAGTTACAATAGTTTCGAGTGCTACATAGTCCTCCACATAAGACTATATGCTTCATGAGGACAGGAACTTTTTATATATAAACTTTGCGCTATCGACAGAGCATAAATATAGTCTTCTGTGCACACAGTCATTGCCCAATACATTTCATTGAATTAAATATAATTAAAATTAAGTTCAATAAGCTGATCAATTAAAGAAGTCATCCTTACTAATTAGGAAAGAGGTGGGAATCAAGCATTTATTAAACACTTACTATATTCTATATACTGTTCTAAGTGCTTTACAAATATTACCTCAGTTTGTCCTCTCAATATTTGGTTGAGCATGATTATTATCCTCATTTACAATTGAGGAAATAGAGTTTAAACAACTTGTCCAGGTTTACATACTGTATTAGCCCGAATATAGCCCAAAATGTACCTTTGAAAGTTGCTTTTGCACTCTATTCAAGCACTTCCAGCTTTGAAACCATAAGTTGTGTATTGTGCACTTCAGCATATGTAAAAAGCATGACTAGCTCCTGGGGTATATGGGAAATGCTGACCAAATGCCCATTTGTTTTGATATTCCATCAAATGTCACTGTTAATACTAAAGGTGCCACATATAAACCTAGTGGAATTGAGTGTTGGCTATGGGAGGGGAGCTGAGAGTAGGGGAGGAAAAGAACATGAATCATGGAACCATGGAAAAATTTTCTTAACTAATCAATTAAATAAAATTAAAAAAAAAAAGAAAAATACTAAAGGTGCCAAATCAGTGTTGATTAAAACTACTGGAAATGAGAAAACTAGAATGTCTGTGATGCTTCCAGCCATAGCTGACAGGAGAAAACTGACTCCTTATACAATTTTAAGGTGTAAAACATTACCTAGGGAAAAGTTAGCATCAGCAGTGATCTTTTGTGTGCAGGAAAAGGGATGGATGAATGAAGAACTTGTGTTAGATTGGTTGAATGTGGTCTGGAGTAGGCATAGGGGGTGGTTACTGCGTCAGAGCGGAATGCTCATGCTCAACTAGTTTGTCATCTGATTAAAAATGTGAAGAAGAGAATTGCTGAAATGCAGACATTATTCTGGGGGGAATGATGTCACAATGACAAGTGTTAGATGCAGTAATTAATAAGCCGTTCAAAGATCATTTGAGAAAAGAATATAACGAGTGGGCATTGGCTGGAAACCATGAATTTACTCCATGGAGAAAAATAAAGAAATCATCTGTCATTGTATTAGGTAACTGGATCAGAACTGCTTAGGATAAAATCTTCACCAAGTCCATTGAACTTGGATTTTAAAAATGTTGGATATCAAACAGTATGGCTGGTAGTGAAGATGGTGTTTTGTGGGAAGAAAAGGGTGATGGCGATGACTCAAATGATGTTTCCATTTTGGGAGATGAATGAGGAAATAGAAGAGGAAGGAGAACATGATGAAATATTGGAAGGTAGTTTCTCACAACCTATCTATAAAAGTAATACATATTTTAATGTCAAAAATGTAATTTATTTATATTTTCTATAAATTAATTTAATGCCAAAAATGTTGGCATTAAAATTTATTTGATTAGTTTTTATGACCTTGAAAAAACTTGGAATATAAAGTGCCTACATTATTCATGAGTTAAAAGAAAGTTGTAATTTAAAAGGAGAAAATAAAATGGGTGTTTCTTCTTTCTGAAGTACTCTTCAAAATACTTGGGATTGCACTATATTCTGGGTCATATTATATTTGGGCTAATATGGTAGCTAGCATGCATCTGAGGCCATATTTGAACTCCTGTTTCCCCAAGTCTGGGCCCAGCTTTCTTTTCAATGTGATACCTAGCCAGGGTCCAGAAAGGAAATTCTTTATTTCCAGGGTAATTTATAATCAAATGAACCCTATGTTTTCATCATAGGAAAGAGCAAGTATCCTCCCCACCCCTAAAGGAGGAAAACTTATTCATGTCAGATATTTATTTCTAATGGTAAATTTCTCTAAAAGTTTACTTGTTAACAGAAGGTCCTATGAAAGACCTTGAAGGAGGGAGAGCTAAAAGTTAGTGTAAGGTGGGAGAAACAAGACAGTTCAATGAATAAAAAGCCCCAGGCCTGGAGATGGGAGGTCTTGGGTTCAAATGTGAACTCAGACATTTCCTAGTTGTGTAACCCTAGGCAAGTCACTTAATCCCAATTGTTAAAAAAAAAAGTATAGTGGAAAGACTTCTGAGGGAATGAAACAGCATATGCACTCTCTTACAAAAGTATCTTGACATTCTTTTTTTTTTCTTAAACCCTTACCTTTTGTCTCACAATCAATATGAAGTATCAGTTCCAAGGCAATAGAGTTGTAAGGGCTAGGCAACTGGGGTCAAGTGACTTGTCTAGGGTCACACAGCTAGGAAGTATCTGAGGCCAGATTTGAACCCAGGACTTCCCATCTCCAGACCTGGCTCTTTAACCCACTGAGCTATCTAGCTGCCCCTTAACTTATTCTTCTAAGCAAGATGGTGAGATGTGGGCTAGTACAATTAGGTGGATTTAAACACTGATTGATAGGACTCAAACAGTAGCCATTAATTTGATGCCCACTTTGAGAAGTACTTGCAATGGTACAGGTAGTTATGCTTGATCCTGAGCTGTTCATACTTTTATCAATGACTTGAATAAAGATGTGGATAGCAGACTGGTTATAGCAGTCACAAAACTGGGTGAATAATCAAGTGAGAGAATCAGGATTCAAACAGATTTTAGCCCCCTAGAATGATGAGTCAAAAAAAGAGGAATTTTAAAAAATTTTGGTCAGAACTTTTTATTTTATTGGCATAGAAACTTGTTGGAGATGCAGTTCTAACATTAGCAGCTTCGTGGTTCATGTGCAGTATTGGAATAAATGAAGCACTCATAAACCATTTAACAAAGGAGATTTACTTTGCCTTAACACAATTAGAATTTGCAACAAGGATATAGTCACTTAGATGCTATAGTTGTAGCCTCCCCTCATTTCCATTTAGAAACACATCTGATGAGTAAATCATTCAGAGATGGCCCTCATTGCCTCTAAGAGGGCTCAGATCATATGTGGCTGAGACTTTTTATGCTTCTTGACTGGGAAGCTGCATTAAGGAAGCTAGGGCTGAAATTATGTCAGGAAAACATTGGTTTTATTACAGAACTCCCCTCTTCCAATGCATATCAACACCTGCTTTTAAATATAATCTTAGAGAGTCCTGTGGGTTAATCAGAGACTAAAGACATCCAGAGCCACATAGCTAGTATATATTAGAGGCAGAACACGAACCTGGATCTTTTTCACTTGGAGGTTGGCTCTCTTAAACTATACATTAGTAGCCTGAAGTTCATATGTAGTTATTTGGGTAAGACTCTCCTCCATGAGGGAGAGAATAATCACTCTAAGCCAGGGGTCCCCAAACTTTTTACACAGGGGGCCAGTTCACCACTGTCCTTGAGACCATTGAAGTGCTGGACTATTAAAAAAAAAGCAAACAACTATGAACAAATCCTTACGAACACTACACATATCTTATTTTATTTTATTTTTTGAATTAATTTATTTAGTCAATTTAGAATTATTCCTTGGTTACAAGAGGTACATTATTTCCCTCCCTCCCCTCCTCACACCCTTCCCACAGCCAATGTGCAATTCCACTGGGTCCTCAATCAGAAACTGTTTCCATGTTGTTGGTGTTTGCACTAGGATGTTCATTCAGAGTCTACATCCCCAGTCATATCCCCTTGACCTATGTATTCAAGCAGTTGTTTTTCTTCTGTGTTTCTACTCCCACAGATTTTCCTCTGAATGTGGGTAGTGTTCTTTCTTGTAGATCTCTCCAAGTTGTTCAGGATCACTGAATTGCCCCTAATGGAGAAATCCATTACATTCGATTGTGCCACAGTGTATCCGTCTCTGTGTACAATGTTCTCCTGGTTCTGCTCCTTTCACTCTGCATCAATTCCTGGAGGTCATTCCAGTCCCCATAGAATTCCTCCACTTTATTATTCCTTTTTGCACAATAGTATTCCATCACCAACATATACCACAATTTGTTCAGCCATTTCCCAATTGAAGGGCATCCCCTCATTTTCCAATTTTTGGCCACCACAAAGAGTGCAGCTATGAATATTCTTGTACAAGTCTTTTTCCTTATTATCTCTTTGGGGTACAAACCCAGCAGTGCTATGGCTGGATCAAAGGGCAGACAGTCTTTTATCATCCTTTGGGTATAGTTCCAAATTGCCCTCCAGAATGGTTGGATCCATTCACAACTCCACCACCAATGCATTAATGTTCCAACTTTGCCACATCCCCTCCAGCATTCATTACTTTCCTTTGCTGTCATGTTAGCCAATCTGCTAGGTGTGAGGTGATACCTTAGAGTTGTTTTGATTTGCATCTCTCTGATTATAAGAGATTTAGAACACTTTTTCATGTGCTTATTAATAGTTTTTATTTCTTTAACTGAAAATTGCCTATCCATGTCCCTTCCCTATTTATCAATTGGAGAATGGCTTGATTTTTTGTACAATTGGTTTAGCTCTTTATAAGTTTGAGTAATTAGACCTTTGTCAGAGGTTTTTGTTATGAAGATTGTTTCCCATTTTGTTGCTTCTCTTCTAATTTTGGTTGCATTGGTTTTCTTTGCACAAAAACTTTTTAATTTGATGTAGTAAAAATTATTTATTTTACATTTTGTGTTTTTTTTTTCTAGCTCTTGCTTGGTTTTAAAGTCTTTCCTTTCCCAAAGATCTGGCATGTATACTATTCTGTGTTCACCTAATTTGCTTATAGTTTCCTTCTTTATATTCAAATCATTCACCCATTCTGAGTTTATCTTGGTGTAGGGTGTGAGGTGTTGATCCAAACTTAATCTCTCCCACACTGTCTTCCAATTTTCCCAGCAGTTTTTATCAAAAACTGGGTTTTGGTCCCCAAAACTGGGATCTTTGGGTTTATCATAGGCTGTCCTGCTGAAATAAATTACGTCAAGTCTATTCCACTGATCCTCCTTTCTGTCTCTTAGCCAGTACCAAATTGTTTTGATGACCACTGCTTTATAGTATAGTTTGAGATCTGGGACTGCAAGGCCTCTTTCCTTCACATTTTTTTTTTCATGATTTCCCTGGAAATTCTTGATCTTTTGTTCTTCCAAATGAACTTACATATCTTATTTTAAAGGAAAAACACAAAACAGGAACAAATACAATATTTAAAATAAAGAACAAATAAATTTAAATCAACAAACTGACCAGTATTTCAATGGGAACTATGGGCTGCTTTTGGCTAATGAGATGGTCAATGTCCGGTTCCATATATGTCACTGCTAGCCTTAACAAGTGATGCAAGTGTGCATTACTTAGTCTAGATCTGGTTGGAGATTTCAGATGTTTAATTCTAGAAAAAGTCTGTGAAGAACCAGCTCCTATGCCCTTCCCTGACCCCCTCACCCCTAGACCCCCTTCAGGCAAGTCACCATACCCTGTATACCCCTGCCCTGACCCCCTGGAGCCCCTGTGGTCAAGTTACTGAAGAACCAGTGACCACACCCTGGAATGTGCTAGGAATGGATAAGGACCCCAGCCCTAGGAGTTCCTGTTCACTCCCCCTAGCCCAGGAATTCCTGTGTACTCCCTCTACCACAAAAGTGTATAAAAAGCCTGCAAGCCCCAGACCCGAGGCCAGCCATTTTTTAGGGCTGAACCCCAAAGTGCAGTTTGGTTAATAAAACTCCCTTCTGTGTGTTACATTGTTGGTTATCGTTTCACCTTTGGGATCATAACTGGGCACTTCATCTGTTCACAGACATAAGTGCTGCCAAAGACAGTTGCTGATTTCACAGGTCAGATCATGGCTATCCGATGCCTGTATATTGAAGTACTGGAGGCAGTGCTGGGCCTGTGACACTGTATACGCTGTCTGGGATGGTGGAGGCTGCTGTGCTGGCTGTGATGGGCCTGTCACACCTTGTTCAGACCCATCACCGCCACCACTATCCTGGGCAGCCGTATACACAGTGTGGAATCCCCTCCCCCAGATCGCCACATAATCCTTTGTGTGGTGCTTCATTCTCGTTCAGTTACTCTCAGAACAAGGTGCCATGCAAAGGATTATGTCACCGGAAGTAGTGCTGTACATGAGCGACACCGCGCTTTGCAGTGCAGCCACATACGGTGCTCCAGGAGCACAGGATGTGGACCTTCACTGACCACTAATGAAAGGGGTGCCCCTTCCAGTGGGGGCTGGATAAATGGCCTCAGGGGGCTGCGTGTGGTCTGTGGGCCATAGTTTGGGGACCCCTGCTCTAAGCCCCGTGCTCCCATGAAGGGTGGAGTTAGAGAGCTTTGGAGATGAGAGTTTGGTTTCTGGCTAAAGCTTTTGAGGAATAATAGATGTATTTCTGGGCTCTGTTCAGGGAAAGACCTCCAGAGAGAAAGAAAGACTTTGTGAAGAAGCCAGAATGCAGAGGAGCCAATGTTTCAAACATGTCCTTGTTACATCACATAAATTTGGCATCAGAAACTCGGAGATCAGGAAAGACCTCATGTAAAAGATGATACTGAATTGTACAGGGAGTCAGAGGTTACAAAAGGTAGGGGGGAGAAGAAAGAGTGCTCCAGGCATGGCGGACAGCCCTCGTAAAGGGACAGAGATTAGAAATGAAAACAGAAAGGAGACCATTATGGCTGGGCTATACGATACGTGGAGGAGAGTAATATGAAAGAGGGCAAGAAATGTTCGAAGGGACCATATTGTGAAGCGCTTTAAATAGCAGGCAGTAGTTTATACTCAACCTTCGAGTAGGTAATGGAGAACCATTGGAGTTTATTGAGTAAGTGTATAACGTGGTTATATTTATGCTTTAGGAAAGTCACTTTGTTAACTGTGGGGAGGACCAATTGAGGAGGATGAAAATGTGAAACAGGGAGACATAATAGGGAGCTATTGCAATTATGCAGAAAAAAGGTACTAAGGGTCTGAACTAGAGTGATGACTGTGTGAGCAGAGAGAAAGAGAGGCAGTTAAGAGATATTGTAGGTAGGTTGGATATGTGGGAAGAGGGAGGCGTGGAGAATGAGGCTGAGGTTGACTTCAGTTGAACTTGGGTCACTAGTAGGGTAGTGATTCCTTCATCGATAATGGGAGAATTCAGAAGAGGGTTTGTAGGTAGGAAAAGATCAGTTCTGTCGGCCTCAGATGCTTTCTAGCTGTGGGAGCCTAGACAAGTCACTTAAACCCATTTGCCTAGCCCTTTACCTTCTGTCTTAGAGTTGTTACTAAGAAGGAAAGTAAGAGTTTAAAAAAGAAAAGATAATCAGCTCAGTTTGGGATATGTTGAGTTGCTCATCCCTGTGGGACCTTCAGCTGGGAATGTCTCATAAGTACTATTCAATGCCAATATGGTGCTCAAGAGAGAGATACTTGGTGAGATCCAAGAAGCAGAAACACTAAACCTTTTCCACATTGATATTTTCTTTTTCATTTTTCCCTCCCTTTAAGGAGAAAGTCACTCGTAGTAGACAAACCCATAGCACTGAACTGACGAGTCCCCCCACCCCCCATTTTCCTTCTTTTCCTTGCCAGGTAAACATTCACTCTATACATTCTTAATTCTTCAGAGTCTCTTTTTTTAAGATGCAGCATAAGCATTGACTTAGAAATCCAGGATTGGTTGCGTGGTATGGTAGATCTAGGCAGTATCCCCAGGGTATAATACTTATATTTTCCATTACAACATTGTTACACATGTACTTTAAGGCCTCAGAGTCTATATATGTGAATGAATGTAGATACACACATGCTAAGTATTCATATTTACATATAACATATAATATGTATTATGAACATACATGTGATTATTCAATACAGTCCCGACACCTCCTTGTTTCCTTGGCATTTGGGGTAAGGAGTGGTAGAAAATAATTTCACTTCCATGAAGCTCTGAAACTAAAAAGACTTTCCTTATACCTGAGGCAGCTAAGGAATGCGAGCCTCATAATTAGGCTATACGACTGTATGGATAATTAAGGGTGGATGTTAGTAAACACATTATGAGCTAAGATAAATGCCTGGATCTAACTAGCAAAGCATGATGAATGGTTGCAAAGCTGGCTGTCTCCCCAGAGTGCCTCCATATTATGCTGCATTAGAGGATTTGGGCAGAGCAAATCATATTCTTTACAATCCAAAGAACATGTTTACACACATTAAAAAGCTTCTGCATGCACATCAGATTTCCAGATTTGTAATGCTACATAAAGATATAGAACTATTAGAGGTCTGAGTAATTTGACTACTAGCTATTTTTTAAGCGAATGAAGTCCTATTCCAGAAATTTATTATCACTAAAATTTCATGAAAAACCATACTAATGTTGATAAAGGAATTTACACAGAGGCCTTTGAAACCAATATCTTCATTTTACAAATGAGGAAACAGGTCCAGAGAGTAGTGACTTTCCCAAGGAAGTAAGTAGCAAAATCGTGATGAAAATCCAATATCTCTGATTTCAAATCCAGTGTTTTTTCCGCTGCCTCCTTTAAATGTGTAAAGTCTAATTTTCTGACCCTTTGCTTCATTTCGGAAAGTATTTTAACTACTGAACTTTAGGGTATTAAAATTCACAGAGAGGCAATATAATGTGAATAGTATTCTCTCTGCCACAAGTCAATCCATCTTACCTTGACACAGCTCTAGAAAAGCTCTCTGGATTGGCACCTTTTGACTTGTGTCCCACTTCTCATCATTCTAGACTGCTGAAGAAAAATCATAACAGTGAGACCCAAAAGAAGTGAACACTCTTCCTAGGGCCTTCAACGAAACACACATCCACATTTTCCTTTAGCAACCCCAGATGAGGCTTTGCCAAATATGGAAAGAAAACATATGCCTCCCAGATCCAAATTCCCCAATCTACCCCTCCAACCAAGTTTCCACTCATTTGCGGAAAATCTTTAAGCCCATATAAACCTCCTAGTCAGAAAGTGCCCCCAAATCCCTGAGTTTTTTTGTCACTTTCATATAATTTTGACTGTTTCAACTATATCATATGTAGTGTAGGGATACTAATTTTAAAAATAAATGGTCAATTTGGAATGTTTTTCTTTATATAATAAGAAATGAAAGGGAGAGGATGGGATATCTTGTGATGCTGCCTTCCAGAGCCAGTCTGCTTGAGCCCTTCTCTCTTCTCGTAATGTTCCTTCCCTTCCAGAGTTTCTGGGACCTTCTTGAATCTCATCAATCTCATCACCTTTGAAACAATTTACATGATTTGAACAATAACGATTGGAGTGATGATGGGAGCTGAAAGGGAAAATGAAAAAAAGTTGTGTGTTTATATCCAATCCCAGAAAGATTAAGCAGGAGGTGCAGAATGAATGGAACATGTAATATGCACTCTGGGAAAGGCAGGAGGTGAAAGGAAATTGGTGACCCTGGTCTAGCTAGGAGCAAAGGCTGGGCACTTGTGGGGTCTTGTCAAAGATATTTTTGGAATTTTGGACAATTTGCATTAGCATTTAGAGCTTGAGGAAATGCTTTCCTTTCCTTTTTCTTTTAGACAAAAAAAGGGCTGGAATTTGGTCGCCTTCTTTGTTCAGTGCAGTCCAGGCCACTTGAATGAAGGTACCTGTGACAACTGTGTTAAAATGTCCTACGCTTTGTTGAGATGTTAGTATATACTTTTGAGAGTGTCGTGGAATGCTGTTGAAGTGACATTGTTGAACTGTAATTGCATGTACTCTCATCGAGGACTATTGGAAATGCCTATGGGCAATGATAAGGGCACAAATGAAAGGACTCTGGAGAGTGGGAAGATACTGGTACACGTTTTCAGGAAAGGGAAAAATGTACATTGGGGGAGCTGTCTCACACTGTTGAACCTTCTAGGTTCAACAGAAGAAGAGTTGTCTGAAGATAGCCAGATATTTTCAAGCACTGGTTTTTTTTTTTACCTTAGTGAAAAACGTAGATTATGATTCCAAGAGGATTCTGGTAAAACTGTTTAAATTATTTTTATTTATCTATTTATTTGTTACGTTAAAATTTCACAGTATCTCCTTCCCTTACTTCGTCCCCATACTAGAGAATTATTTATTAAAATTGATTAAAACTGATTAAAAACAAATATGTACATATACAACTATGTCTTGCTTACTTCTATTTATCGGTTCTTTGTCTGGAGGTAAGCATACACAACTTCTTCAAACAATATTTCAGTTGCCATACATAATGTTCTCATGGTTCTGCTCCTTTCCAGACTCCTCTTTGTTTCTCTTTTATGAGGTGTTAATCTCTCATGGCGTTTAACCTTTTGAAAATGTGTGAACTCATCTGGCCTAGAATACTCCCTTTGCCCCTTTAATACCATATTAAGGATGATTAATTGATTCAAGTCCAGTTCATACACTTGAGCCAAGCCAGAAAACGCAGGAATGCAAGCTGGTAGCAATTGATTGCCTGGAATTCTTGGACTCAATGGACTCATTGGGATTTCTGGATCAAGCTAAAGATGAAGAACAGCAAGGGAAAGAGTGTGATGAGGAAAAGGAGACTCAGGCTTTTCTCTCCAAGGATATTGTGAATTATATGGACTAGGTTCAGAAAGAAAAGTTAACCTTTAAGGGTATGACTACATACAAGTCAAATGCTTTTCCCTCTTGGAGATACTTCACATCCAGAATAGACTAGAGTCTACAGTACTATAGTGGTACCCAAGGGAAGCAGAGTCAAGAGGAGTGGGTTGATTGGCTAATCGCTGGTAGTACTTTCCTCTAGAAGGGGACCCTGAATTCCAAGATAGTACCGTAAGTATAGAGAACTTGATAGGTCTTTCAGAGGAAAGAAGAGTCATCTTGATTATTTTTTATCTCAAGTGAAAATTAAATTTTTGGGCTTTCTATTTGGTTAAATACAAGCTGAGGAGGCAGCTGGGTGGCTCAGTGGATTGAGAGTCAGGCCTAGAGTCGGGAGGTCCAAGGTTCAAATCTGGCCTCAGATACTTCCCAGCTGTGTGACCCTGGGAAAGTCACTTAACCCCCATTGCCTAGCCCTTACCGCTCTTCTGCCTTGGAGCCAATACACAGTATTGATTCCAAGATGGAAGGTCAGGGTTCTTAAAAAAAAATACAAGCTGGCCTTTATATTTATTAGCCTGAGAACTTGCATGGGACCTGAGAGCCCCATCTCTTTTGTTGAAGAGAGCTAGCCATGAATGCAATCTCTAATCAATAAATTCCAGTGACTCTCTATTACTTTTAAGACCAAATAAATATTGAGTTCATAGTTTGTTATTTACATTTCTTCATAATCTGACCCCTTCCTACCTTTGTAATATTTTTATACAGCATTCCCCTTTCACATATCATGCAATCTAGCCATCTTGGCCTGCTAGCTATGCTGCACCTATAATCCTCCATCTTCCATCTTCATATATTTGCACTGGAAGGTCCCCAGGCCTAGAATGCACTTCCTCTTTTATGATGTCTATCAGGATTCTTAGTTCACTTCAAGACTCAACTCAAATGATAACTTTTAAAAAAAAATGCTTACCTTCCACCTCAGAATCTATACTATTTATTATATCTATTTTAATTACATAAGTATATATTTCTATATAAATATTTAATATATAATTATATAAATATATTTGTATATTTATAATCTAGTAATCTATTCTTTATTATTATTATACAAATACTATATTTTACAAAGCAGAAGGGTGGTAAGAGGTAGCCAATGGGGGTGAAGTGACTTGCTTAGTGTCACACAGTGTGGACGAGAGAGAGATACAATATATATTGCAAAGACTGGATTTTACAATGAAATCTCATGCAAAAAGGAAATAGAACTTTAGCTGCCAATGGGGGATGGGACTGGAATCTCCAGCTAAGAAAAGCATGTGTACAGTTGAAAAATATCCTTCTTGTCCTTCTGAACTGAGAGGGAAAGGAGCAATCTTGCTGATCTTATCTGGCTACAACCCCTCATTGATCTGAAGAGACCCAGATTAACCATTTTTCTATAGAGACTTTTTTCCCTTTAGGGAAAGCAAGAGACTATCCACCCCAAAGATTTTCCCTCAAAGCTGTATCTCTATCTCAGGAAATTACACCAACCTGATTCCACAAAGATACTAAGGTCTTTTGGGACTTGGGTCCTTAGACCTGAGCCTCAATCCCTGAAGAAACTTTATGTCAAAAATAGAATAGGGACTTCCTGTTTCCCTCTTCCCTAACCTTCCATTTCAGACTTATCAACTAATAAAGAGATCTTATAACTTACCAAAGAATTAGACATCTCTTCTTCAATGTACTAAGGGGATCACAGATAACAATCATTCCAAAGAAGAGAACAGAAACCAGAGATTGGAAGGGGATTTCCTTTTACCCTTCAGCTCTGGACATTGATTAGCTTCACCTTCTCTGGGACAGCTCTGCCTGGGAGGGAAGTGGTGTTTCTCTTTAACTGTACCCTCCCTCTCAGTTACCTGTCAAGCTTTGGTTCCTGATCCCCTGCTAGTACAACAGTCAAGAAGTAGATGCTTTCTGAGTTTGAGACCAGATTTGAATCCAGGATCTCTTGTCTCGAGGCCTAGTTCTCAGTGCACAGAACCATCAAGCTGCCCCCTCAAATGATACTTCTTACATTTTTTCCTGATCCCCACATATGTAAGTATATTCCCTCTTCCAAACTACCTTTTATTAATTTTATACATTTTAAAATCACACACATACATTTACTTATATATGTGGCTTCTATGTTAGAGTGTAAACTCCTGGAAGGCAGAGATTGTCTTCACTTAAAAAAATATTTCTAGTGTAGGTAGTGGACAGAGTACTCAATATGGAGTTAGGAAGTCCTGAGTTCAAACCCAACCTCAGATACCAGCTGTGTGACTCTGGGCAAGTCACTTACCTTCTATCTGCCACTGTTTCCTCATTTACAAAATGGAAATAATCATAGTACCTACCTCCCAGGGCTGTTAATGAGCATAAAATGAGATAATGTTTGGAAAATACTTTTCAAACCTTAAAACACTATATAAATGCTAGTTATTATTTTGTTATTGTTATAATCACTTCTTAGCACAGTAACTAGTATGAAGTAGGTGTTAAATAAATGTTTGTTGATTGATTGATTCTCATGGGAGAAATGAGCCAAAAAAGAGATATTATTTCATGTGAATCCTCCTAAGGCTTAATTTGGGACTATAAACCCATTTATATGGTCTTTGGGCTCTGCGTTATAGAAATCTGTAGGTTGAGACAGCAGTCTGAGGGTTATAAAACTTTTAAAACTAACATTTTTAGATTCCTTTGATTTTTCCAATATATTCCTCACTCCTTCCCAACTCAGAAAGCAGCATAACTTGCCAACATATTAGTCAAGTTAGACAGTATATACAGGTGGCCATAGCCTTCCTTGTTTGGGAAAGGGAGAGATATTTACTCGTGTCACTTTTTGGAAAATTCTGGTCATTACAGTGATAGGGCAAACTGCTCGGTTTTAATTTTGGCTATTATTCTTTCCATTTGCAGTGTGGAATTATTAGATATGTGATTGCCTCCCATATTTAAGAGGACCAGAATGATAGCTGTGGTAATGTCTTTTGATTGATACCTAAATCAGATTTAAGTGAGACAAACTCATCAGCCTTACTCTTCCAGAGTCACCAAAGCCAGTGGGAAGAAAAAAGCCAAGATTATTGGTGATAGCTTTGGATGCAAAGGATGGTGGGAAATATTAATATTTCTTATCTTGTTATGTCTTTGAAGTAAATATTGACTTTTTGTTCAGTTTTTCAGTCTTGTCTGATTCCTTATGATCCCTGTCAGGGTTTTCTTGGCAAAGATCCTGTTTGCCATTTCCTTTTTCAGCTTATTTTACATATGAGGAAACTGAGGCTTGCCCAGGGATACACAGCTAGTAAGTTTCAGAGATTAAATTTGAACTCAGCTCTTCCTGACTCTAAGCCTGATGTTCTATCCACCTGTAAAAGCTAACTGATGTTAATCAGTTAAATGGAACTAGGCTGCTTGTCATTGATACCTAATAGTGGGAGATTGGAGAACATATCTAGAATGAAGATTTGAGCCAATAGTAGTAAAGAAGACATATTCCAACCCCTAGCAGTACCCTAAATCCACGAGGGGAAGATGTATCTGGTCCTCCCTCTGGAGAAAGCACAGTGAGTACTTATTACATGAACATTATTCTGTATACTTCATTTTTATATTAGTTCTTCCCACGAGCCCTTGAATTCTCTATTGTTTCTTGCAACATAGCAATATTCTATTACATTCATGTACAACACAATTTGTTAGCCATTCCCCATTTGATGAGAATTGACTTCATTCCCAGTTTTTTTTTCTAATATCAAAAGCATTACTATAAATATTTTGGTGTGTATTCCATCTTTCTATCTTTGATCTCTTTGGGGTATATGCCTAGCAGTGGGATCTCTGGATCAAAGGGTATGGATATTTTAGCTGCTTTCTTAGAATCCAAATTGCTCTCCAGAATGATTAGAACAATTTACAGTTCCAGAAAAAGTATATTAGCGTGCTGTCTTTTCACAATCCTTCAAAACTGACTACTTCCATCTTTTGTCATCTTTTGCCAGCTTTCTGGGTATGAGTTGAAACCTCAGAGTTGTTTTGTTTTGCATTCCTCTTCTCATTTGTCATTGGCAGCACTTTCATATGATTGTTAATAGTTTGTAATTCTTCCAGAATTATTCTTAATATCTTCATAGAGTACTCAAATATCTGTTGTCCTGTATTTTGGTGTTCTCTAAGTCTCAGAGGAGGTGTTGACCTCCATTGGTGGAGAGATTTTTCTGTACCAATGAAATTACATGTCCTTTCCCTATCCCTGTTTTGAACTTTTTATCCAGATGTTTAGGAATTGTATCAACATAGTATTTACAATATTATGTTAAATTGAGTAACTATGAGGAGCCAGTATATAAAATGAGAGTGCATATAGGAATTAACTGTCTCTGTATGCCTTGGTTTTCACTCAGTTTTCCTTGATCCAATATAATGTTAATTTTAAAAATACTGAGTATTCTCAATGCAATGTAACTAAGATTAAAAGGCAAACAACAAACTAGGGAAAAGTCTTTATAACAAGACTCTCTGAAAAAGGCTTCATTGCTCAAATATTCAGAGAAATTAGTCAAATTTGTAAGAATACAAAGCATTTCTCAATTTACAAATGGTCAAAAGATATGAACAGACAATTCTCTGATGAAGAAATTAAAACTATCCATAGCCATGTGAAAAAATGCTCCAAGTCACTATTTAGAGAAATGCAAATTAAACCACATCTGAGGTACCACCTCACACCTATCAGACTGGCTAATATAACAAAAAAGGAAAATGATAAATGTTGGAGGGGATGTGGAAAAACTGGGACACTAGTATAGTGTTGGTGGAACTGTGAACTGAAATGACCATTCTTGAGAACAATCTGGATCCATTCCCAGAGGGCCATACCCTTTGTACATACCCTTTGACCCAATATCACTAGTAGGTCTATATCCCAAAGAGATCAAATATAGGGGGAAATAACTTATCTGCATAAAAAATATTTATAGCAATTCTTTTTTGTGGTAGCAAAGAAATGGAAACTGAAGGAATGATCATCAATTGGGAAATGGTTGAACAAGTTGTGATACATGCTTGTAATAGAATACTCTTGGACCATAGGAAATTACAAGCAAGACAATCCCCCCCCCCCCAAAACCCTGGAAAGACATATGTAGTTATACAAAATGGAGTGAGAAGAACCAGGAAAATGTTGTATACGGTAACAACAAAAATGTATGATGATCAACTGTAAATGACTTAACTATTATCAGCAAGACCAGGATGCAGAACAACTTCAAGAGATGCATGATAAAAAAAAAAAAGATATTTACCACAATAGAAGGAACAGGAGTCCAACTGCAAATTGAAAAATACCATTCTTTATTTTATTTCCTCCATGAATTTTTCTCTAGTGAAAGCAATATTTGTCTTCTTCCAACATGATGAACATGGAAATATTTATTATATGATAATATAGATATAAACTATATTATATCAACTGCTTTCTTGGGGAGGAGGGAAAGGTGGGAGGGACAGAGAGAACATGGATTAAAAATATCCAAAAATAATATTGAAAAACTTATATTGAAATATAATCTAGAAAAAAATTATCATAACTAAAAAACATACTGAGCACTCTGAGGTGCACTTGGGGATCTGAAAACAGGGAAATATCTAATTCAATCAAGAGGTATTGTGGAGAAGTTAAATAAAAATGAATAATAAACAGAAAATAAATATTTTGCTATAGGGCATTAACATTTTAGTAAAGGCTTGTCCTACTTTTTATTCTTTGCCAATATAAAAAAGTTTCAGATTGCTGATTTTGTTTCAGCATGTTCTCTTCCACTAAGGCAAAGACATTCTGACAAAAGATCTCACAATGATATTATTACCCAATTAGGTTAGACCAAATTTGACTAGGCTGCCACAGTATAGTATTTTACAAAAATTTACCTAGTCCAACTCACTAAATCTTATTAATTTATCCTATCCTAAGGGTAGTATGGACTTAAGTGATTCACTAAGTGACCAAAATGAGACATAGAAAATCAATCTAAAAAAAAAAAGAAAAAAGAATATCAATCTGCCTGAATCTTTGCTAAGTGTCATACACCAGGATCATACAGATATGGTATGAGGTTGTATGAAGTAAAGATTCAAAAAATTAGTATTATTTAAGTCCAAATTCTATTATTGAGGAAAAGGTAATTTGGGGAAGGTACTAAAAAACAGTCTGACTATTTCTGCACAATAAAATCTACTTGCAAATTTGTTCAAATTATCCCTTCTATTTATTGATGGAAGAACAACAACAAAACCCAATAATAAGTGTGAATATTGTATTTAGTTATCTCCTGATGATAACAATGAAGATACTTAGCTCTTTATTGTGAAGATAAAATTGTAATCTCTTGATTGTAACAATGAAGGTAATTAGCTCCTCCTTTAGAGTGAAGCTAGAATTGTAAGCTACAATCTATTTTTAGATTTTTAACTACAAAAAGGTGTTAAGTAACTACAAAAGGTAAAATTAAGAAAAGAGGAGTTAAGTAACCCAAAAAGATATAATCTAACCAGAGAAGGTGAGAACTAAAGAGTGGGCAGTCCTGGAGAAAATCTAACCAAAGAAGGTGAGAACTAAAAATGGGCAATACTGGAGAAAAGCGTCTGCTGTGATTGGTAGACATGAAAATTAGAGGAGGTGACACAAGAGGAAAAGGTCTTTAAATAGAGAAGGAAAAAAAAGATGGAAAAAGACAGTCACCTCGAGCTTGGAGTGAAGGATAAGTCACTCGGAGCTGAAGGGAAGATGGACATTTGGACAGTCAGTCACCGGGCTTGGAGTGAAGGACAGAGGAGCGACTGGAAGAACAACACCCAGACTTCTTTTAGACTATTACCGTTGGTGAGTGAAAAGTTAACTTAGTGATCCTACCTTTATGGAGGTGTGAAGCCTCCAGGAAAGGCCCAACTTCTTGAGACTCTTTTCCCCTGGCTGGGACTTAGAAATTCTAACTGATATAAGAAGAAGCCAGAGTTTTTCTCTTTCTCTCTCATTCCTTAATAACTTCCTTCTATTGTAAATATTGTAAATAAACTACCATAAATTCCATTTACTTTAGTAATTCATTTTGGGATTTAGAAATTAAATCCCTGGTGACCACCTAATTAAATATATTTCAGAGTCCAACCACAATTAAATTTTAACATAACTAAGTCCAACCAGTTGATATTGTACGTATTGTATATAAGTACCTCAATTTTTTACTTTTTCAGGAGTTGGTTTTCATAGTGTAGTTTCCATCAGGTTTTGGATGTTAGATCTCCCAGAAGAACATTACAAGGAAAAAAAACTGAATACCATAATGCAGAATAATATAAGAAAACTGTTTAGAACATTGGAATATAGAAAACAAAGTACCAATTGAAAGTATTCAGAGGTTGCTCCCAGGAGAGGGAAAACCACCCCCAAACCACTTCAAACTTAAAGATGTAGAATAATTACATTTAGTAATTCCATTGACAAACAACAAATTCTGCAAATGACTAAGAGAAATACTTTTAAATATAGAGGAAAGAAAACTTAAACAACATACGACTATTCTTCACCCACCATAAACCATAGAAGAGAATGGAATAATGTATTAAAAGAAAACCCCAGATGCAACCCAGGGTGATATACTCTTGCCAACCTGAGCCTAATCATCAAGGAAAAAGATGGAAATTCAATAAAAGGAGGCATTTGGAGCATCCCAATGAAGAAAAACACGAGCATGTTATTTTCTTTTCAATTACCCCAGACAACAGAAACACACAAAAAAGGTAAGGAAATAAAATATCAAAAGAAGACACAAGTATCAAAATAAAAAGAGGGGAAAAAACTAGAAAGATAAACACATCTATGAGTTTAAAAATTACAGCAACAACAACAAAATAACAACAGAGACCATTAAGTACTTTTTTTTCTGAAGTACTTAAAAACCCTAATCAGTATAATGACCAGTCACAACTCCGTAAGACTGATGAGGAACAGGTTTCACATTTCTTGGTAGTCAACAAACTATAGGTACAGAATAACAAGAACAATATTATTGCATAAATGTCTATCATGTGCTAAGCACTATGCTAAGTGCTTAAAAATATTATATTTGATCCTTAGAACAACCCTGGCAAGTAGGTATTATCATTTACATTTTATAGTTGAAGAAATTGAGGCAAACAGAGATTAAGTGCCCAAGGTCACATAGTTTATAAGTTTCTGAAGCTAGATTTTAATTGAAACTTTTTTGACTAAAGACCCAGTATTCTATCCAATGTACCACCTGACTTTAATGAATGATATATGTATATTTACAAATGTTTAAAACATAAATATTCATATTTTTATGTTTGTTAAGATCATATTTAAAATTTTTAGTTAACATGAATTTCAGTAAACTCATCTACTAGTCTTCTTATTGTTTGGTGTCAGTGACAATTTTAGAAGCAGAGAATAATCGCTATGTTCCTAAATCCTGTCATCTCTTTGACTCTTTCTTTTGAGATTGGGGTGGAGTATAGTGCCTCTGGGTGATATTTTAAAATATACAACTTCTTTTCTACTAGACTTTCCTTCTCTTTAGTATTTTCATGTTCTAAATATGT
The DNA here is from genome assembly GCF_027887165.1 of Monodelphis domestica. NCBI lineage: Eukaryota > Metazoa > Chordata > Mammalia > Didelphimorphia > Didelphidae > Monodelphis > Monodelphis domestica. The sequence continues at coordinate 273,406,343 of NC_077233.1, read as the reverse complement.
TAATCTCTCTTTTAAAAGAGAGAGTTTCTATTATGTGTTTGTTTCTGCTAATCAAAATTTTAAACTATTTCACAAAGTATTCTTAATGCCTGAGCTGTATTTGTTCCTAATTTCTTCCTTTATGCATTTTATTTCTCTTTTGAAACTTCCTGGAGATTCTTGTTGTAGTTCCTTGTTGTTGTAATTGTTGGAGGTCCACAGGAATCGGTATTTCATCAGACATTGGATTACTTTCCATATTCCTATAAAACTGTAAAAGCAGGCACTATGGAATGCTTAGAAATTGGTCAGTCCTCAAAGCATCCCAGACCATCACCAGTTGTCCTTTGTCCTGCCTCTGGACTTTGATGATACTTGGAGAGAAAATGAAGCTAAGGATTTTGTCCAACTCTGCCTCCCTCAAATCCAATTTATCTGCAAATCAAGACATTACTCCAGTGGTGTCATCGGTCCTCTTCAGAAATGAAGGACAAATGACAACAGCAATATTCATCAAGAAAGCTCTGTAATCCCATTGAAGATTTAAGACATATATCCTTTTGCCTTTCAGAATCCTCTCTGTTAATTCATCTACTTTGTTCTCTGGGCTTTTATTGAGGACTTTTCCTCTTGAAATTTTTGTTTTCTATTATTCTTCATTCTTGTCATTTGCTCTTTGACTCATTTCCTTTTCTTGGAGTACACTCCCTAGGCTTGTCTGCCCCAATCTTCTTTACTCTTACCCTTCGTATCCTTTGAGGGTGGGCAGAATGATGGAACTACCTCTGTCCTCTTTTCTTCAGGCCCATTATAACTGTATTTTGGCTTTGTCTTCCAATTCTGCAATTCTGCCTTCGATTTTTTTTTCTTCTCTAGCCAGGCTGAATCCAGTGCCTGCCATTTTTTGGAGGATAGCATTTCAGAAAGAAGTTCTGTGTCTTTGAGATTCCTGGCCTAGAGTTAGGCCTTTGTCAGAAATCAGCACTTTTCAGCCCTCCCCACTTTATCCTCAAGTAGCTAGGCAGAGTTGATGTTTGGGACAAAGAAGGGATGGGATGTGCCAATAGAGGCTCCATAATGGGCCCTCGTCAGAAGCCTATGAGCTCCATTTCTTTAGAAGGGATGGGGGTTGGTGTGATGGTAGAGAAGATTTTTCTGGTATTAATACGAATTTTACCTTGTTTTCAACTAGATGGTATAGTCAGAAAGACTTGAGTTTTAGTCTAGCCTCAGTCATTTAGTGTAAATGTGGGGACCTAGACAAATCACTTAGCTTCTTTTTGCTTCAGTTTCTTCATCTGCAAAATGAAGATAATTATTTTCCCAGGGTTGTTATGAGAATAAACTGAGATTATGATTGTAAGGTGCTTAGCATAATGGTTGGCACAGAGTAAGGACTATATAAATATTAGCTATGATTGTCATTTTCTCTTTATCTAGGTATGATTGCTTTATATCTGGTACATAATTACCCTCCACCACCTTTTGTTGTTATTATTGTTGAAAATTAGTGTATTAAGGGAGTCTGGAAAAAGTGGCCAATAATTGATCTTGCTCATTATGTGGCCTCTAATTCTTTTTATTAAAAGTGTGAATCATATCTATTTCTTTATCAACTTTGGACCTGGTTGACCTCTGCAACAGAGGTGGACCTCATTTGATTTTTAATTTATTATTATTTTTAAACAATCTTTTATCATTCTCTGATACCTCTCTGTTGATATGTGGGAGAAGGGAAGCAAAAGAGGAAGGGAAAGAGGGGAAAAGCCCCTTTTCTTAATTAAACTTTTCAACATTTTTCTTTTTGTTTTCACTTTTCTTTTCTTTTTTGGAGCAGCTCTTCTTTGAGTCAATGAATTTTGCAAAAACAAACCTCTCCAAAACTTTCAAGTCCAGGGAAAGCTCAAGTTAATTTACATGAGGGTTCTCACAAAAGTTAATTAGCATTAAGAAACTTACAAAGGCTATCTACTCTATATCTGCTTGTCTGCCATATGCACTGGTCCACCCTTGTAGTCCACCCTTACAGAATTTCTAAGGACCTAAGGAATAGGCTGCCTCCTCTACTCAAAGAAGGCTACTCTCTCTTGGCTTCTGCTTATATAAATTACAGAATTGTCCATCTGCATTGACGGGCATCAATTTTACATGAAGAATTTCCTATATTAAGCCAGAATTCTGGAGATCTTTATCTATATACAGCTATGAATACAAAACACACACACACATACATATATAGTTATCTGGGGAGAAATCGAGAAGGAAAAATGGAAGGAAAAATGGAAAAATGAACAAGAAGACGGGAAAAGAGAAGTTAAGGAAAGAAGAGAGGAAAGGACAGTAAGAAGAGAGGAAAGGGAAGAATAGGGAAAGCAAAGAAAGGAAAGAGAAGAGAAGGGAAAGAAAAAGGAGAGAGGCTAAAGAAAAAGAAGGAATATAAGTTTTTTTTTTAAATAATGCTCTGAAGAAATGGATTGAGATAAGCATACCTTTTTTCTAATTTATCATTTAATTATGTGTTGCTCTTCTATAAATTTGCATCTAGACTTTGTTAAATTATTCATCTAGATTCTTTGAAATTGTTAAACATATTTATCTAGCTAAAGACACATCTAGGTATAGGTATTATTTACTGAATAAAAGAAAATTCCCCCCAAAGGTCAGTCATTCAGCAAAATCTTCCTGAGACACTCACCTTCAGTAAAGAAACTATCCATAATACCATTTAAATAATCTACACATTTTTAGGTCTGTTCAGTTAGGAAATGTGTATCATTTACTAGGAACACTGAGTTACTGGGGAAATTTGCTGGAGATGTTGATTTGGACCCCTTCGGAGACTTTAAAAAAATTTTATGCTGAAGTTTCTAATGGGTCCTAAGGAGTCATAACTGACTAATGTGTAAATCTTTCTTCATTCATGAGCTGCCCATTCAATGGACTGTGACGACTCCTTTGGAGAGTTCCAGTCTGTTGCATGAGTACACATCCACAGAAGCTGGCCTATATTTTTGCACTGAACTTCATTTGTGTGTGTGTGTGCGTGTGCGTGTGTGTGTGTGTGTGTGTGTGTGTGTGTGTGTATGAGAGAGAGAGAGAGAGAGAGAGAGAGAGAGAGAGAGAGAGAGAGAGAGAGAGAGAGAGAGAGATTTCTGATTCTAAACCTTTTTTTGGTTTAAGATGTTATTCCTTCTTTTTTTTTTTAAGGCTATACTAAAATCCTCAGCCTCAATGTCTTCCAGTTGCTTTGCAGAAGTCTGGTACCTGAATGTAAGACATATAGAAGTGCCTGTTTAAATATAGCAAAGTGGGAACTGTTTTAGTGCCACCTTGTAGAATTTATGGTAAGCTAGAAAAAGTAACTTACATTTTCTTCTAATTTCATGACAAGTATATCAAATAATAACAGCTATGAAAAATGAAACTTGCCCCTGACTCAAGTGGACAAATTTAAATTTGGACAATAGAAAATATATAGAATTTCCAAATGATACTATCAATAGCCTCCCCCCCACCCACTTCCTTTCAGAGAAAGGCATTGCTTACATGCCAGACCTGGAAGTGACCTCTATAATCATGCCCTCATTTTGTAGAGGATCTTGAAAGGACTACCTGACCACACAATTCTCTTCCCTTCTCTCAAAATCAGCAGTACTTAGCCCCCCCCAAAACCCACACAAATTTTTTGTTTTATATGCTTTTAAATATGAAAATGTACTTAATAAATATAATTTTAGATAATAAGAAAGAATGTAAAGGAAAAAAACCCAGCAATACTTAGTTAGGATCTTTTTCGAGGGGTATTTAAATCTCCTACCACTTTGTGTTGTTATACTTTGGGGTTGTTTCTTATCTTCCAAATAAAATGATGAGTATATCAAGAAAAAAGATTGTGTTATATACTTTTTTACAAACTGTGTTTTACTCATATTTTCATGTGCTTTTTTTCCCCATTTAAAATAGATTATTACCTGTTTCCTGGCTTTGTCTCATCCAGGGGCAGTGTGACTGGCATATAATAGTAGTTTCATCTTTTTAAATCAAACATTCTTATTGGTAAAAAAATATGAGTGTATACTGTACTACTATGGAAATAAGTATGTGTTTTATAAGACACAAAAAAGTATACATTTTAAAATGGTGAAATAATTTGATCTCAGGGTCAAAGTAAACATTAAAATTTATTGAGTAGGGGAGTAACAAGGTCAGATCTATACTTTAAGAAAATTATTTTGTCAGTTATATGAGGAAAGGGTTGTAGAGAGGAGACACTGGAAGCAAGGGTGCCATTTAAAAAACTATTTTAGGCAAGAGATGATAAGGGTGTGAATTAGAGTAATAGAAATACCAGGGGTCAGAAGCAAGAGATGTGGGGTAGAAATGGCAAGATTTGATAACTGATTAGCTATAGGAAGTAGAGAAGAGTAAAGAATAAAAAATATCACAAACTGACTGGGTAACTGGAAGCATGACAATGCCTTCAGCAAAAATTCTTTAGAGTGTATTGATGGGTAAATATAATGTAATAAGTTACACAATTTGATATAACATCCCTGTCTGCTCATACAGCTTTAACTATATCCCATAAATTTTTATATATTGTCTACTCATTGTCATTCTCCTTAATAAAATTGATTGCTTCTATAATTTATTCTTTGGTCCATCCTTTTTTTTTATCATTATTTAGTCTCCAATTAATTTTTATTTATCTTTCCTTAGAGCTTTGCTGATTATAATTTTAATTACATTATGATCTGGGAAAGGATGCATTTATTATTTTTGCTTTTCTGAATTTGGTTGTGAAGGTTTTATGCCCTAATACATGATCAGTTTTGGGGTGGGAGTCATGTAATGATGAAAAGAAGGCCTATTCCTTTCTATTGACATTTGTAATAGATGATTTTGGAGGGTATACTTGATGGATAAATGATAACTAATGGATCAGGTAGTTATCTTCTTTTGCCTACCCTCCTCCCTTTTATATCTCCCTTCCTCCCTCTTCCAATCTCCCTTCCTCCACTCTTCTTCCCTTCAGTTTCCCCTTCCCCCTTCTTCAGCCTTCTAAATCACTCAGGGTGAGCTATGATGTTTCAGAAGAAATAATCTTTTCTCCTCTTTATCTCAAGTAAGGGTTTATTAGGGAAAACATGACAAGATGGAGGATGGAGGGAAGAGGGTTGGGATTTCCCTATTATCTACAGTGAGCCTTAGGTTAGAAGATATTGAGAGAAATGGCAATTCAGTCACTAGTATGAAATAGAGCAAATCAGAGAGAGATATATGGACTATTGTCCTTCTTTTGCCTTCAAATCAGCCAGGTCACCTCCAACTTGATTATCCCAAGTCCCAGAGATAAACCCAGCTTCTTCCTTCAAAGTCACCACCATCAGTCCAAAAGAGCCCTCAGCCAAGTCCCAGAAAATCAGTCATTGTTGGCTTTTGCCTTGTCACATTCCAAATGGAATCTTCCTTTGATTGACAGCTGATCAATCTCCAGCTTCTTGTCTTGCTGAATTTTCTTGTAATTTCTCTCTTCTCCACACATTCAATTCTCTCCAAAGACCTATTAGTTCTAAATTTTCCAAGATTTTATTCAATTCCTTTACTTCTTTCTTGTTTGTCCTTTGTTTTGATTTATCTAGATCTGAAAGGGGAAAGTTGAGGTTGACCACTAGTATAGTTATACTGTCCGTTTCTCCCTGAAGTTCATTTAATTTGTCATTTAGAAATTTAGAGTCTATGCCATTTGGTGCATATATATTTAGTATTGATATTACCTCATTGTTTAGAGCATCTTTTAGCAAGATGTAATTATCTTCCTTATCTCTTTTAATCAGATCAATTTTTGCCTTAGCATTGTCTAAAATCATGATTGCTACTCCTGCTTTTTTTTACTTTAGATAATATACAATAAATTCTTCTCCGAACCTCAATGAACTGATGCAGAGGGGAATGAGCAGAAACAGAAGAACATTATAGAAGGAAAGTAAAACATTGTGGAACAATCCAGTGTGATGGACTTTACTACTAGTAGTAATGCAACAAGCCAGGACACTTCTGAAGGACTTATGTGAAAAAATGTTATCCACATTAAGAGAAAGAACTATGGGAATAGAAATGCAAAACCCCCCCAACATATGACATCACTTATCACATGTGTATAGGGCATGTGATTTGCAGTTTAGGCTTTAAAAGATCACTCCGTAGCAAAAATAAATACTATGGAAATAGGTATCAAGTGATAACATTTGTATAACCCAGTGGAATTACTTGTTGGCTCTGGGAGGGGAGAGGAAAGAGGGGGAGGAAAAGAAAATGAATCATGGAAACATGGAAAAATATTTTAAAATAAAAAAAGCAAAGCTCATCTTAAACATAAAAAAGTCATTTCCAACTCTTAAAAAAAATTCAATAAAATAAAGTAAAATTTTCTCCAGCTCCTTACCTTAACTCTCTGTGTCACCCTGCCTCAAATGTGTTTCTTGTAAACAACATATAGTAGGATTCTTGTTTAATCCACTCTGATATCCACTTCCATTTTATGGGTGAATTCATACCATTCACATTCATAGTTATGATTACCAATTGTGTATTCCCCTCCATCTTATTTTCTTCTTTTGAGAAAAAATAAGATGGTCTTTTTTCTTTTGCTCTGTTCCTCCTCACCAGGGTTTTGCTTTTTATCACCCTCTACATCTCCCTCCCTCCTCTTATCACCGCTCTTCCCTTGTCTTATTCCCTTCCTACTTATCTATAGGGTAAGATAGGATTCTATACTCCAATAAGTATGGTTGCTATTCCCTCTCTGAGCCAGTTGGAATGAAAGTAAAGTTTAAGCGTTGCCTGTCACCACCCTCATCCTCCCCTCCTCCATTGTAATAGAGAGGGTTAGTTCTTGGGTTTGAAACCTCTATCACACCATAATATTTTTTATGCCTCTTTAGGTTAGATAATTTACCCCATTCTCTCCCCCTTTCTCTCAATCCTCTTTTTCATCCTTTGATTTTCTTTTTGCATATCAAATCATCCTAATCAGTTTACTTCCTCACCCTTTGTCTTAAGTATATACCTTCTAAATTCTCTATTACTAATAAGAATTTATTATTGTGTCTGGACTTCAGATTTTCTATTTAGGTCTGGTCTTTTCCTCAGGAATTCTTGGAAATCTTCTATTTTATTGAATGGCTGTTCCCCCCCCCCCCCTTCAAGTTGTTCTCTTCATGAAAGTTGCTTCACTTTGTTTCCTTGTTGGTTCTTTCTCTCCTGTATTTGTTTTGTGCTTTTATTTTAAGATTGGTTGTAGAAGAAGAGAGAGAGAGGGAGGGAGGAAGGAACAAACATTTATCAAGCACCTACGATGCACTGCACCAAGCACTTTCTAAGTATTATCTCATTTGTTCCTCACATCAACCCTGTGAAGTAGCTGCTATGGTTATTATATGATTTTACAGTTTTGTAACTAAAGTAGAGATTATTCCCCACCCACCCCTCAACCATGTCTGGAAAATATATCACTGCTATCTTTACTTGCTGAAATACTTCTCTTCTTTCAAGAACAAATTATAATGTCCCTTTGTATAGGAAACCTCTCCTAATGCCCACTGCAAAATAAGCCAGACAGATTCCAAAAAAAAAAAAGATCTTGATAGATTGAATAATGGACCAAAAGCAAGAAAATGGAGTTGAATCAGGATAAATATGTTTAAAACCAACTGAACAATTAAGGATTGTGAAGACCTGGAGTAAAAGCAGTTCATGTGAGGGAGACTTAGTTTGTAACGGAATGTAAACATAATAGTTTTCTCCTAGAGAACTGAGTCAACAGTGAATGAACAGTGACAACTGCCAAAAACCTAATGTAAACTTGGATTGCACAATAGAAAAATACAATCCAGATCAAAGGAGGTGATAGTCCCACTGAACAGTGCTCTGTGGTCAGTGCTCTGTGGTCAGACCACATCTGGAGTATTATGTTCAGTTCTGGGCACATCTTAAAAGAGCTGATGACAAACTGGACCATGTCCATTGGATGGTGACCGGGATGATAGGGAGACCTGAAATCATGTGGAAGGTATTCCCTCTTCTGGATATAGACATTTTATTTGCTGAAAGGGAAGAAAATAAGACACTCCCATGCTAAAAGCAGATGTAGTTTTGAGGACCTGAGAGAAAACTGCCTCTCGGATAAATGTATTGGGAAATACTTCTTGAAAATGTCTCAGAAGCACAAATCTTTACTGAAGATGGCATGACTGCAGTGCATTGCTGTCCAGCAGCCCATTTACATAGAACTTTTCAGGGTTTTGAAGGCTATGTTTGAGAAACTATGAATCAAAGACCCCTCTGGAGACTATGAGGAAACTTGTATCCTAGATATTTGTGCCATCGCTGTTAAAAGTATGGAATTCTTTGGGATTTTTCAACTTGGGTAACAAATTGGTTTCTACTCACAAGGATATGAGTCAATTGAAACCAGATGAAGACTGAGGAGATGAGATTGTAAGAACACAGAGATCAGAAAAATGAAAAGTAACAATAATCTCCCGAAAGGCCAAACTGATGGCAGACATTGACCACTGTTGTTTGAGAGAAGAGTGGACAATCAGAAGAGAATTGTTTGGTTTTTTTCCTTAAAGGAAGATAACTGGTTTGGGCTGAGTCAGTTGAGAGATTTATGAATCCTCACCAGCTCTATAGCTAGTGGGGAACTCAGTAAAGGGAGGTGATTCCTGTTGCTGTGTGAAGAGTCTGCTGAGCTTGTTGCTCTCAAGTGACACCTACAGTTTGAGAGAGGGGATCCCATCAGGGACTTTTCTACAGTATCTTCTACCAGAGGAGGAACTTCTCAGTCCCCAAGGAATCCAAATTGAGGAGTTTTGCAGTTTGGAGAGAACCACTTGTCAAACCAACCAAACAAGCCCTTATCTTCTGTCTTAGAATCAATACTGTGTATTGGCAAATCTAAGGCAAAACAGCAGTAAGGACTAGGCAAAGAGGATTAAATGACTTTATCAGGATCACACAGCTAGCAAGTGTTTGAGGTCATATTTGAACCCAGGACCTCCTTTCTCTAGGTCTGGCTCTCATTCCATTGAGCTAAAGAATGACACACTTTTAAGCTTAAGCTGCATTATTAACATCTCCATTACTAAAGTCTGAATGGTCAATAAAACAACAAACCAAGCTACGAGTGTTTGTTAATTTCCTATGTGTAAATGCTCATATTGATAATTTAACAATCAGCTTACCAGTTCAAGTGTTCTAGCACACCACTTTTTTTTTTAAACCCTTACCTTCCATCTTGGAGTCAATACTGTATATTGGCTCCAAGGCAGAAGAGTGGTAAAGGTTAGGCAATGGGGGTCAAGTGACTTGCCCAGGGTCACACAGCTGGGAAGTGTCTGAGGCCAGATTTGAACCTAGGACCTCCTGTCTCTAGGCCTGGCTCTCAATCCACTGAGCTACCCAGCTGCCCCCATCACCACTTTTTAAAAAAGAAAATCAATAACTTAGTCCAACGGTGCTTAACTTTTTTGTCAGTGACTTTGTTGGAAGTCTGGTGAAACCCAAGACCCCTTTCTTGGAATAATGTTTTTAAATGCATAAAATAAAACGCATAGGATTGCAAAGGAAACCAATTATACTGAATACAGTTATCCAAATGTTAAAAAAAAGTTCATGGACCCCAGATTAAAAACCCCTGACCCCTAATGAGAGTGGGAAGGAGAAAGGGAGGTACAGAAACTATAGCATATAAAGAATTATTCAGAGAATTGGGGTTGGATAATAGAAGAAACTTAGAAGTGGGCTGTTTCCCTTCATTTTTTAGAAGAGTTGTCATCTGGAAGAGGCACTCAATTTATTTTGGGTTGCTCTAGAGAGCAGAACAATGTAGAAATTACAGAGAACCAGATTTCAGCTAAAAATAAAGATCTAACAATTAGAACTGTTTCCAAATGGGATTGACTGCTGTATAAGAAAATGGAATCTTCACCGTTTGAAGTTTTCAAAGGGAGACTAGTTACACATTTCACATGGCAAGGCTACTTCTTGGAGTCAGGAAGATCTGGATTAAAATCTGACCCCAGACGCTTCCCAGCTGTGTGTCCTTTGGTGTGCCACTATAAGCTCAGTTGTTATCTGGAAAATAGAGATAATGGTGGCACACATTTTTGTGAGGACCAAATGAGATAATCATTGGAAAACACTTAGTGTAGTGCCTGGCACATAGTCAGCACTATATATGTTGGCGATGATGATGATGATGAATACAACTCCTCCAACTTGAACCTGCAGGTTGACAATAATTCCATAAGTTACCACCACCATTAACAATGAACTCATCATTTATTCAAATGGCAGAAGAAAATCAGCAGTTATAAAACATTGTCCCCCTAGACTTGGGGCTCCCTTTGCCAGAAAAGTGTGCTAAAATTCAAGAGTACAGTGGCATACACATGTGTGTAAGATGTCCAAAAGGCAAAGGTAACTAAGTTCCGCACACTTGCAAAGTCCTTTCCCTCTCCACAGAGTCCTGAGGAAATCTACAGATTTCATGGGTTTCTTGACTGGGCTTGTTCCTCACTGGGCAAAGTAGGTCTTTTGGAATCCAATTCAGAGCCTTCAGTCTTCTTTTTATAACCATTTCTTAAATCTTTATCTCTTTAGGTTAGGGCCATATAGGAACAAAGACCAATTGCCCCCAAAGCTTGGGGATTCAGTGTTCCCCATTTTCTTTAACTTGAATTTTTCTTGTTGGGTTGTGAAAATGAATCACCCAGAAAAGGTCTGGAGACAATTTATGGAATAAGTTCATTGTTTCTGCTGGCTTTTCCATATACAAATGAGTTACTCAAAGTCCTTTCTCTTTGTTTTTTAGTAGTTTTTCAGTCACATTTTATTCTTCATGATCCCATTTGGGACTTTCTTGGAAAAGATCCTAGAATTGTTTGTCATCTCCTTCACCAGCTCATTTTACATTTACATTACAGATGAGGAAACTGAGGCAGGTTAAATGTCTTGCCCAGAGTTACATAGCAAGTGTCTGAGGCTAGATTTGAACTCAAGAAGATGAGCTCCTGAATCCAAGCCCAGCACCTCCTAGCAGTCCCTTTCATCTTTTTCAGGGTACCCTATGTACAAAACAGTCTGAGAGAATTATACTCATATCTTATCTCTCTCTAACCTGTCCCTTGTCACTAGCAAATTTTTTTTTCAGGTCTAAACTAGTCAAGTATTTAAGAGAAAAGTATTCTGACCACAAGCCTGAGGCAGACTTAATGGCCCACACCATTTATACCACCAAAATCTTCTTCCTTTTCAAAACCTGTAAACTGAGGCAGCAGTCTAGCTACCCACTCACTCTGGACAGGAGTTCAGACAGAGATGAAGTTATAGTAGAGATCAGAGTCTGGGAAAGAGTCTTTGTGGGAATGTGTGAGATTGGTCTGACTACCTAACCTAATTTCCCAGACTTGGGGTGGGGGGGGGCGTGTAAAGAAGAAACTCCCAGTTCATCATTCATCCAGGCATCCAGTGGGACAAGCAGCTGGTGACTAACCACTTCTTGATTTCTCTTTTGGTACTTTGTTTGTAACTGATGTCTGAAGTAGGCTCTAGAAAAGTCAGAATGTAAGAGATCGTGGAGAAATGTGAGGCAAGAGGATCAAGCATTGGTTGGGAGTAGGATTGTAGTGAAACTAGTTATAATGGCAGCTACCATGAAATTCCCTCAGTCATGGTGAAATGCTTTCCCCTTTGCTTTTTTCTAGTGCTTGCCAAGCCGGTATTGGCTAGTCCCAAACCCACAGCTCCATCCCCAAGATGACTTTTCTCTACGCCACAGGCAGTGAGGAGTTTGATGGAGAAATTGGAACGGAGTCAATCCGTGAAGCAATTTTACTATTTGTAAACTTTGTTATATTTACCATAAATCACATGGCCACAAAAAACAAATTGTTTCATTTCTGTGAATGAGTTTGGTCCATCTGAGCAGATTTCTGAAAGATGGAGTTGAGAACAGAAATGATACTCTTTCCTATATTAGCCATTTTGGAGCATAATACAGGTCATATTCCTAGATGTATCGAGAACCCAGAGTGGGCCATGCTTCTTCCGAGCTCAGGAGAATGGAGGTCAGGGGTGGGGTGGGTGGGAATTACATTTATATTAATGTTTTGTCCAAGCACCATCTGGTGAACTGTGGGGGATACTGCAGTTATTGGAAAAGCCAGTGCATGCACACCAAATAATCTTTGGTGTGGCACTTGGGCTAGTAGTCTGAAAGGAATAAAACCTGGAAGCTATAATATGTAGTAGTCTACATATCTAGCTAATGAATGAATTACCTGACAGCCTCTTTCTCTCTAAGTTACAGAAAGCAGGTAAAGGAGTTAGTTCTGTGGTATGGACAGAACCACCAAATAGCACCCCCACTTCAATCAATAAAGTAATTGGTTGATTGCTCGTGGACTCCTTTCTTCAATATTCTGCTCCTTTCTCCTCAGCTTCAATACTTTCCTCTCCATACTCTATAAGCCATGCAGGGCAATGAGAATACCGTGGGTAGAATAGTCTGTGGTAGACATTGTAGTTTTAAAAATAATTCTTTATTATTTTTTTAAAAAGATTTTACTGATGCCTTTTTTTACATCAACAGTCATTCCAAATACTGCCTTGAGGCTTCACCCAACAGAAGAACATCAGTTATCAAAAAGAAAAACCACCAACAAACATAATCAATAGGTACAATTGCCTTATCTGACAGCATATACAACATTCCCCATTTCTAGTCCAGTATTTCTCTAAAAAGATGACAGAAATGGTTTTTAGTGTTGGTTCTCTTGAATTAAGATTGCTCAATGAATTTAATTTGATTTATGATTAGATAATTTACTCTTACAGTCTTCAATATATTTGGGGTTGGACAATATTGATTTAGATTCCTTTTATTAATCTTTCTAACTTTGAGTTTATAATTTTTTTGAAATATAATATAATGTAATATAATATAATATAATGTAATGTAATGTAACGTAACGTAACGTAACGTAATATAATATAATGTAATATAATAACATAATGTAATGTAATGTAATACAATGTAATGTAATGTAATGTAATGTAATGTAATATAATATAATGTAATGTAATGTAATGTAATGTAATGCAATGCAATATAATATAACGTAACGTAACGTAACGTGATACGATACGATACGATACGATACGATACGATACGATACGATACGATACGATACGATACGATATAATATAATATAATATAATGTAATATAATATAATATAATATAATATAATATAATATAATATAATATAATATAATATAATATAATATAATATAATATAATATAATATAATATAATATAATATAATATAATATAATAAATATTGGAGTTACTTATTTTCTCAAACATTTGATAGAATTTATTTATTAATGTAGTTGGGCCTGGGATTTTTCTTGAAGAGTTTGTTGTGGCTTTTTCAATGTCTTTTTCTGAGTTCTAGCTATTTAAATTTTCTTTTTTTCACTCCTGCCTTATTACTTTGAGTGTTTTCCATTTCCATTAATAAGCATAGTTTATAAGTTTTATTGACATATAATTGGGCAAATAAATTTCCAGCAATTCAAAATTTTCTTTATTTGTATTTAATTCTTTTTCATTCTTGATTTTGGTAATTTGTGTTTAAATATGTACTTTTATTGTCTGTCTTGATTTGATTGCATCTAAAAATTTTAATGTTGTCTTATTGTTGTGCTTTCCTTGATAAAATTGTTTATTGTATTTGTGATATGGCCTTTGACTTATACGTTTTTTAGGATTATACTATTTAGTTTCCATTTAATTTAGAACCCTTTCTTGCTCTGCGTTGATTATATTTTCTTTTTTTTGGACAATAAATTAAATGTTTAATATGATTGCTTTTCCAAATTTGCCTATCACCTATCAATCTCTTATGGCTTAGAATAAGGTTAATTTTTGTAAGTGTATCATGCAAAGCAGATTTAAGCAATTTGATTTTTATCTTCATTCAGTAATCACGAGAGATCTATCATACTTAATCTTTCTAAAGTTTTGTTTGGGTTCTTAGCTTTTTTGTATGTGTCATTTGATTTCTCTAGGTCGAGTCAAGGGTCTATTATGATCCATTTATTGTGCTAAGTACTGGGGATTTAGGGTCCCTGTCCTCAAGAAGTTCACACTCTAATAAATGAGCAGGGAACAAAGTATATACATGGAAAAATGGAAGTAATAAACAGAGGGAAAGTACTAATATTAGGGAGGATCAAAAAAGCTTCTTGTAGAAAGTATGATTTAACTGAGATTTGAAGGAAGCCAGAGAAATTAGAAGATGAAGATGAAGAGGGAAAAAACTTCAATGGCAGATAGCCAGTGAAAATGCCTGGCATCAGGAGAGAGATTATTGTATTTGAGGAACTAGGAGGCCAATGTCACTGGTACAGAGTATTGTTAGATTTATGCTGTACTTTAAAAAAATTTTAATTAAATTTCCCCCAAATTCATGTAAAAACAGTTTCCAACATTTTTCAAAGATTATGGAGTCTCAAATTCTCTTTTCTCCTTCCTTACCATCACGTCACCCTTCCCCCCTTGAGATGGTAAGTAATTTCAGATAGACTTTACATGTGCAATCATGTAAAACATTTTTTTGTATTAATTCTTTTGTGGAAGAAAACTCAAAAAAAAATTAAGAAAGTTAAAAAAGTTTGCTTTGGTCTGGATTCAGACACTATTAGTTCTTTTTCTCCAGAAGTAGAAGGCATTTTTTATCATTAATCCTTTGGGATAGTTTTGGATCATTGTTTTGTTGAGACGATCTAAGTTATTCACAGTTGTTCATTGTATAGTGTTCCTGTCAATATGTACAATGCTCTGGTTCTGATAATTTCATTGTTTCATATCCATGTAAATCTTTCTAGGTTTTTCTGAATTCTTCCTATTTGTCATTTTTGTGGCACAATAGCATTCCATTACAGTCACACAGTATAATTTACTTAGTCATTTCCCAATTAACAGATGGATACCCCCTTACTTTCCAAATCTTTGCTGCCACAAAAAGAGCTGCTTTAAATATTGTTGTGTATATGTGTATATATATATATATATCCTTCCCCTTTTTGTTTCTTTGGAAGACAAACCTAGTGGTAGTATTTCTGGGTCAAAGGGTATTTTCTATTTTATAACCCTTTGGGAATGGGTCCAAATTGCTCTCCAGAACGGTTAAATCAGTTCACAACTTCCTCAACAATGCATTTGTGTTTCAATTTTCCTACATTCTCTCCAAGTTTTGTAATTTTCATTTTCTGTCACAATAACTAATCTGATAGGTGTAGCATGGTACCTCAGAGATTTTTAATTTGAATATCTCTAGTTAATAGTAATTTAGAGAGTTTTTTGCATGACTATAGAGAGCTTTAATTACTTTGTCTAAGAGCTATCCATTCATATCTGTTGACCATTTATCAATTCTCTATGTATTTGAGAAATGAGGCCTTTGTTAGAGAGATTTGTTAAAAATAAAATTTGCACCATTGTGATCTCATCCCCCCACAATTTAGTTTCTGACCACCACCTCCACCAATTTGCTTTCTTTTCTATTAGCCTCACTCTCCTTCTCTTATCCATTTCCCTTCCTCCTTTCCTATAGCACAAGATAGATTTCTATACTGAATTGATTGTGTATGTTCTTCCTTCATTAAGCCAGTTTTGATGAGAATAAAGTTCATGTTCCTTTCCCATCTCCCCTATCTGCCACTCCACTGTAAAAACTCTTTCGTGCCTCTTTTATGTTCAATAATTTACCCCATTATATTTTCCCCTATCCCCTTCTCCTAATGCATTCTTTTCTCATGCCTTAATTTTATTTAATTTTTTAATAACATCCCATCATATTCAGCTCACACCCTTACCCTCTGACTTGTGTATATTACTTCTAACTGCCCTTGGAGTTATAAGAATCATCTCCCCATGTAGGGATATACACAGTTTAACTTTATTGAAATGTCTTTTGAATTCTCTTTCCTGTTTACCTTTTCATGCTCCATTTGAGACTTATATTTGAGTATCCAATTTTCCAGTCAGTTCTGTTCTTTTCATCAGAAATGTTTGAAAGTCTTCTATTTCATTGAATACCCATTTTTTCTTCAGAAGGACTGTACTCAGTTTTTCTGGGTAAGTGATTCTTGGTTGAAGTCCTGGCTCTTTCACTTTCTGGAATATTATATTCCAGGTTCTCTAATTCTTTTTTTTTTTTTTGTAGAAGCTGCAAAATCTTGTATTATCCTGATTGTGGCTCCATGACATTTGAATTGTTTCTATTTGGCTGCTTGCCAAATATTTCCTTGACTTGTAAATTTTGGGATTTGGCTATAATATTCCTGGGCATTAACCTTTTAGGATTTATTTCAGGAAGTGATTGGGATTATTTTAATTTCTATTTTGCCCTCTGGTTCTAGAAAATCAGGGCAATTTTCCTTTTTGATTGTTTGAAAGATAATGCCTAAGCTCTTTTTTTATCATGACTTTCAAGTAATCCAATAATTCTTATATGATCTTTTCTAGGTCAGTTGTTTTTCCCATGAGATATTTCACATTTTCTTCTATTTTTTTGAATTTGATTGTTTCTTGATTTGTCCTGAAGTCATTAGCTTACACTTGCCCAATTATAATTTTCAAGGCATGATTTCCTTGAGTGAGCTTTTGTACCTTCTTTTCCATTTGGAAAATTCCATTTTGTAGAGAGTTCTTTCCTCAGTAAATTTGTGTAATACTTTTCTCATATAGCCAATTCTGCCTTGTAAGGAGTTCTACTCTTTAGTGCATTTTTTAATATCTTTCCCCATTTGCCAATTCTGTTTTAAGAAGTTCTCTTCATTGGATTTTTGTGCCTCTTATCAATTGGCCTAATCTGTTTTTAAGGTATTAATTTCTTTAGTATTTTTATGTCTTCTTTATGAAGTTGTGAACTTTTTTTCATGAATTTCCTGTGCCGCTCTCATTTCTTTTCTCAATTTTTTTCTAATCTTTATTATTTGATTTTTAAAATCCATTTTGAGTTCCCTTATTAATTCTTTTGGACTTTAGAGCAATTCATATTTTTATTAGAGGTTTTGGACGCAGTGGTATTGATTCTGTTTTCTATTTCTGAGGCTGTGTTTTGGTCTTCCCTGTCACCAAAGTTTTCCCTGTCACCCTGTTTTGAGTTTCTCTTTTTGTTGTTTTCTCATTTTCCAGTCTTTTCCTTTTATTTTAATTTAAAAACTGTTAAAATTGGGCTCTGAAACTCTGGTAAAGGAAGCACTGTTCCAAGCTTCAGGTTTGTTATGCAGCTGCCTTTAGAACTGGCTCTGGGGATCTATCTACTTTCAATTCTTCCAAGGTGGTATGATGTAAGAAAGAGATTTGTTTAATTTTCTCCTGGCCTTTGCTCTGGTCTGTAAGTAACCATAAGCACTCTTTTACCCATTAGAACTGTGACCAGGGTCTCCTGCTCCCCTGTGACTGCAAGCACTGGTGTATTTATGTTCCTTTTCACCCTGAAACCTCACCCCAGGACTGTTACCTGGATCCACATATGGGCAATGCAAAATGAGGTTTGCATCTAGAGTGAACAAAGGGATCCCTGAAATCTCCTTCTGAGAAGTTGTCTGACCCCTCCCTTACCATCTGGTTGTGAGAGCTCTGAAAGCCTTAGCTGCTGATTCAGCTGCACCCAGAGCCTACTGCTGGGATTGGACCTGCCCTGGTGCATTGCTGTATTCCACCTCCACATTAGTTCCTTAACTTTCATGCTGGCCTTCTAAGTTGTTTTGAGCTGAAAAATTGTGGGTTACCCTGCTCTAGAATTCATTCTGAGGTGTTATATCATAGTTTTTTGGAGAGTAATTTGGTAGAGATCAAGTGGATTTGCGTACCTTCTCCATCATCTTGGCTCTGCCCCTCAGATTTATATAGACCTAAGAGGAGAAAGTTAAAGTTGCTCTCTAATATACTCTATTTCCTCTGCTAACTCATTTAACTTTTCCTTCAAGAATTTGGATGCTATACCATTTGGTGCATATTAAGTTTAATATTGATATTACTTCATTGTCTGGTACCTCTTAGCAAAATATAATTTCCCTGCTTATATTTTTAAATTAAATCTATTTTTGATGTTGCTTTGTCTGAGATCATGAGTGCTATCCCTGCTTTTAAAAAAATAGCAGCTTTTAAAGTATAATATATTTTGATCCAGCCTGTTACCTTTACTCTGTTTGTATCTCTCTGTTTAAGTGTGTTTCTTTCTTGTAAACAATAAATTGTTGGATTCTGATTTTTAATACACTCTACCATCTGCTTCTGTTTTATAGGTGAGTTCATTCCATTCACATTCACAATTAAGATTATTAAATGTATTTCCCTTCATCCCATGTTCCTCTTGTTTAGTCTTCTCTCTCTCTCTCACTCTCTCTCTCTCTCTCTCTCTCTCTCTCTCTCTCTCTCTCTCTCTCTCTCTCTCTCTCTCTCTCTCTCTCTCTCTCTCTCCTTTTACCTTGTCCCTCCTCAAAAGTCTATTTTATTTCTGATTACTCTTTCTCACAATCAACTCACCCCCTTATTTTATCTCCCTCCTGTCCTACTTCCTTGTAGGGCAAGATAGATTACTATACCAAACTGCCACGGGCAAGGTTCAGCCTCACTTGTAACTCCAGGGGTTCTTTGCAGGTTGCAAACAATCAGTCAAGAAAATAAGAAAACGAAGACAGCTGTATATTTACAGCCATGGGCATCTGATAGCTGCTCCACCATACCCAGGCTTGATGTTTATTTTTATACCCATTTTATTGGTACACAGATACATTACCTAACACACATGTCTAAATAGAGATAATTGGAAAAGTGATACATTAACTTTTAACAAATCACTTGATTAACATTCTATATTCTTTTTTTTTTTGTATTGTAATTACAGATTCTTGACAGCATAAAGGTTTCACACAAGATAAATGATTTTGTCACAGGTGGCTTAATTTTCTCATTACCCTGTGAGAAGTTTTGAGCTTACAAACAATCAAGGAAAATTACTTATTGCTTTTAATAAAAGGAAATAATCAATCAAAAGTTCTTAAAAGACAATTCAACAATCATATCATTGAGATTGAGGGGTACTGGGAACACAATTCAGATTTAATATTAGACTGATCATTTTTCAGGGTTTACTAGGATCTGAGTTACTGGTTTGTGAAATCGAGTCACTGAGGCATATTGAAGCTTGGTGTACCTGTACATTTTGTATGGGCCTTTGTGATTGATTTGTGTGCTGGCTTCATGAGAATAAGTTTCTGTGAGTGGGAAAGTTCTGGGCTTGGCCTGTAGCTGCAGTTTTACTGGGAATTATGTACCAAAGTAAAAGTTAATCCATGATAGTCTTTTAGGGTTTGATTTGTGGGTCTGATCTTTTGGTGATGTCTTAGAGAATTGGGGTACAGGTATTTTGCTCTTGCATCATTCCTTCTGAGACTAGGGGGAATAATAATCATGTCAATTCCATAGGTAAGGGACATTGATGAGAGAGGTCATGCAAAGGGGATAGAGTGGGCAGTCACATCTTTCCAAGGGACACTCTGTGGCCTCCTTAGCTGCCACGCATGACTCTGTCAAGGTGTTATGACCTGATGGCTCCCAGCACCAAACCAAGTATATATATTAGTTTCTGTTTGAGTCAGTTCTAATGAGAGTAAGATTCAATATTACCCACTCCCTATCTTAATAGCTCCACTATAAAAGCTGTTTCTTTCATGCCTCTTTTATGTGAAATAATTTATGTCAATTCCTCTTATGTGAATTTAATATAAATCATACCCCCTCATTCTGCTTGAAACCCCATTTTTTATCAGTATCAGCCTAGGAACTGTGTGGAATATGGAAAGCAGCTGGCAGAAGTCCCCTCAGGACAGGTGGCATGGCAAAATGTTAGGACTTATACTGGGACTGAGCTTAAGCCTCTCCAACCAGAAAGTTCCAGGAGGAAAGTAGAAAATTGACTTTATAAGAGAAGGGACACAGGAAGTGCTCTCTAGCTGGACACTCATTGTTCTCTCTTCCTTCTCTGGAACATTTAATGCTTGGTGTGCACTTGGCTTGCTGCTCAGCCTCTTGCTAACAAGTCACTTTGGATGGACAAGCTGATGCACTGTGTGGAAAGGATGTGGTAATTAAGATTACCAGATCACCATATTATTTCTCTCTCTCTCTCTCTCTCTCTCTCTCTCTCTCTCTCTCTCTGTCTGTCTGTCTGTCTCTCTCTTTCTCTCTCTCTCTTTCTTCTCTCTCTCTTCTCTCTCTCTTTTCTCTCTCTCTCTCTCTCTTCTCTCTCTCTCGTCTCTCTCTCTCCTCTCTCTCTTCTCTCTCTCTCGTCTCTCTCTCTCCTCTCTCTCTCACTTCTCTCTCTCTCACTTCTCCCTCTCTTCTCTCTCTCTTCTCTTTCTCTTCTTTCTCTCTCTTCCTCTCCCCCCCTTCTCTCTCTCTCTTTTAATCAAAACACTCTTCTTCTCTCACTGAACTATTTTTTCTCACCATTTAGTTTTTTAAAAATTATCCCATCATAGTCAACTTACACCCACGCCCTCTGCCTCTGTATACTCTTTCCAACTCTCCTAATAATGTTAAAGTCCTTAGGAGTTATAAAAATCATATTTCCATGTAAGAATATAAACATTTAAACTATTGAATCCCTTATGATTTCTCTTTCATGTTTATCTTTTTATACTTCTCTTGAGTCTTGTATTTGAAAGTCAAATTTTCTATTCAACTCTGGGCTTTTCATCAGGATTGTTTGAAAGTCTTCTATTTCAATAAATATCCATTCCCCACCCCTGAAAATTATGCTTAGTTTTGCTGACTAGGTTATTCTTGGTTGTAATCCTAACTCTTGCCCTCCAAAATTTCACATTCCAATCCTTTAGTTCTTTTAATTTAGAAGCTACTATAAATCTTGTGTTATCCTGACTATGGCTCCATTATATTTGAATGATTTTTTTTCCTGACTGCTTGTAATATTTTCCCCTTGACCTGGGAGCTGTAATAATGAAAAATTCAGAGAGATTGGATTCCAAGTAAGAAAATAAATTTATTTATCAAGTTGGCAATAATCAATAAATTAAATGGTTATTTCTCTTCATAATCAAAGAAAAAGAAATTCATCCCCATAGATAATTAAATACAGCTTTTGAAGCTCTTCTCTTCACACAGCAAGATGTCTCTGATTGGTGAGTAGCTAACAAGGAGGGGGTCTAATATTCTCTCAACCTCTCTCCATTTTCTTAATTGGTGGTAGAAAATCGCATGCCTAAGTTCAAGGTTCTAATGACTAAAAGTGGAAATCAGCTTTTGCCTGTTTAGGAGTGACTTTGTTCAATACTTTTCAGTGTAATATTCAAAGATTCTGTCCTGCTATTTGCAAACATTCCTGATTTAAGCTGGTTTTTATGTAACAAGCAAGATAGAACCCACTATAGTAGTTTGCATTTAGTACATGCTTAATAAATTGTTGTTGAAGAATGGATGGAATGCTGATTTTATTACTCCCAGTAACTACGATAGTGCTTTGCATTTAGTACATGCTAAGTGTCTGTTGAAGAATGAATGAATGCTTATTTCAGACTGTTCCCCATCAGCCAAACTAGTCTTCTTCCCTCGGGTATCAAATATGGCTTATATTTTCTCACTCTGTATTTTTCCCAATACAACAGTATTTGCCTTTTCCCGAAATGGACTTTCTTCGCCTCTTTTTCTTTCATCTTACTTCAAAATCTAACTTAGACATGACCTTTTCCAGTAAGTGCCTCCTGATCCTCCTGAAAGAAAATAAGTTTTTTTATGTCCTTGTAACACTATTCCTCTTTTACAGGTTATCACATGCATTACATATATTATGTAACATCTTTAATATATGTAACATGTTGTACATAATGTTGGATACATATACATATGTCTTGTGTTATAAAATTACTTGTAGACACAGTGTGGCCATACCCTTTACTGAACTGTAAGCTTATTGTGGACAAGGATCATTTCATAATTTAAAAAAAATCTCCTAGATAAGTTGTCATAGTGTCTTGGATTTTGTAAGTACTATAATGAACAAGAGAAGAAATGACCGAGGAAACAAAGATCTTCTAAGAGTATTCATTTATTAAGCAATGTATTCCAATAGTCTAACAAATCATGTCCAAGTCCCTTCCTCAGCTTAGAGTTGAATTCTGAATACAGGGGGAGACAGACTTTTATATATTAAAAAGAATTAATCAAGCAAGGCCAATTAATTAAAAGAAAACAATACAACACTAGGTAGTTTGGTTTCTAATTGGATGAAAGATTAGGAATTTTTCCAAGTTGGAAAGGGGAGAGTGAACAGGTAGAATTCCCCGAATTGTGTGTCCTACTCCTCCCAAATGTCTGTATATAATCAAAGGAACATGCAAACAATAACTGATTGATCTGTACGGGGCCACTTTTCAGATAAGACTTATGAGTTGTTCGAGTTGTACCATTATGAGAAAACTCCTTGTATCAGTCTTTGGATCTGACTGTGTTTCTGGTCACCATAACCTTGGGCCCTTGGCTAAGGGTCTCTAAATAGCAGGGACAGATGGTCCAGTTTCCCAGTCACACAGGGTCAGGTTCAAACAATGCAATAAGGTTTTCTCAAGATTCCCACAACGGAATAAACTTTTTTCACAAGACAGAATTTGAATAATTGAATAGAAGGGAAACTGAGATAGCTCCAGAATTGAGTTACAAAATCCAGTTTCCATCATTAACCATTTGCTGCCTTAATCCCCTCAATTCCTTCTCAGCAAATATTTATTGAATTGTATTAAAATCAACAAATGGGAGGGAGGGGCAGTTAGTTCTGAATATTTTTTCTGGTAAATGTATATCTATTCTTATAGTAAGAGTAAGTTGTTAGTCTATACATGGAAGGAGGTGAGGGAGAAGCCTTAGAACATGCAGTCAAGCCAATTACAAAATGTAGTGTATTCACTTGTACACATATGCATACATATATAGGATTGTGTTAGAAATAAATGTTTGACATTTATAACAAATCAAGTCTGAGCACTTACTAATGTCCATAACATGAAAGAATGGCTTGAAGTGATTGAATTCTACTTTATTTATTCATTTATTCATTCATTCATTCATTCATTCATTTATTTATTTATTTATTTATTCATTCATTCATTCATTTATTTATTCATTCATTCATTCATTTATTTATTTATTCATTCATTCATTCATTCATTCATCCATTTATTTATTTATTATTTGTTTATTTGTTTATTTGTTTATTTATTTGAAACCCTTACCTTCGATCTTGGAGTCAATACTGGGTATTGGCTCCAAGGCAGAAGAGTGGTAAGGGCTAGGCAATGGGGATTAAGTGACTTGCCCAGGGTCACACAGCTGGGAAGTGGCTGAGGTCAGATTTGAACCTAGGACTTCCTGTCTCTAGGCCTGACTCTCAATCCACTGAGCCACCTGGCTGCCCCCTCTTCCCTATTTATATCCCTTAAAGAAACAAGTAGGTGGTTTTGGAGTTAACTGTTAACATCCTCTAATAGAGTTTGATGAAGGAAATTCAAGAATTCTAGAATTCAAGTGTTTTTGTGAAATGTACAGAAAACCTTCTTTTGTTAATGACCCCCAATTACCTATAATCAAAGGGAAATTTCTTAATAAATAGATTTTGAATTCACAGTGTAAACAAAAGAATAATTCGTGAAGATGTTCATTGTTCTCTCTTAAATCCATTGGTCAACTGTTAACATATGTTATATATGTATAAGTATACATTTATTTCTAGGTATGCATGAATGCATTCATTTGTGTGGCCAAATGAGTTTATATTGGCTCTTTGGAATTAGAGAAAATATAAAATCATCAGGGAGAGAATTTAAAAATGTTCCATCTAAACTAAGTTCTCTGCCCATAGGTACATATAATTGAGGTCTAGAAGGGACATTAGAGATAATCGCATTCATGTCCCCTCCCAGCCAATCCCTTTATGGATGCAAAGTGATTTGTCCATTGTCATAGAGGTAGCAAGTAGTAGGGTTCAGATTTTTATGCAGATTTCTAACACTATATCCAATATTTTCCCCACTAAGTACTAATTTATCTAGATTAAAATTCTGCCTCTGAACATACACACAAAGCATGAATAAACATACGCATGACAATTAAAGATGATTCATCTATTTATGCCATTATTATCATTATTAATATAGGTCCATATCATTCTCCCTGCATACTTTTCTATTCTATTTCCTTTTCTGCCTCCTGAGGTTCCATTGCCACAATCTTTCTAATGACCGTTTCTGAGTGGTGGCTTTGGTGGCTTCTAGAACCTAAGGGTCTGGTCGTCTTACCTGCTAAGAGCTGGCTTCTTAGATTCATCTTTGGTTTCTTCTTATTCCATAATAGAGAACCTTTTGCAATTTTCCTTGCTTTCATACTTTTCATTCTTTCCTTGCTAAAGGGGCTCGTCTAACCTGTTTTACTCACTAGTGCTGCTGACTGAATTTTGTAATTGCAAAGATTATTATTATTATCTTTTTGGCATCTGGAACTGTGCTTAATGCTATAATAATCCATGTTATTATATAATAATTAACCAGTCAGAACTTGCTCATTCTATTTCTCCCCTGTCTTTTCCTTTAAAAACTAAATACTCCCCCTTCCCCTTTCAAGGCCGCATGTGCCATTGTCATAGGATCATAGATCTAGAGCTTAAAGGGACCTCAAAGGTCATTTACTCTGACCCCTTCTTTTATAGATGTGGAATTGAATGCATATCCTCAAACTCCAAAGTGCGTATCTTTTCCCCATACCATCCTGCCTCCTTTGTTTTGAAGATGTGACTCTCAGCAAGGCTATTTCTTACAGCTGACTCAGTTTCATCTCAAGGTTTCCCATCTTTTTCTTTGCACTAAGTGATCACTTATATTACACATTTGCAAGGTTCATTCTCATCTTTTTTCAAAATTGAAGTGTGAGTTTATTCTGTAGCTCAGAGGCATAAAAAGTACCTCCAACACTAATAACAACCCCCTGAGAAAGAAATGGGAGACAGGGGTCCTACTAGTGAAGGTGTTGCCATAATTGAGCCAGCTGTGGTTCAAATCTCACCAAGTGGATGATATTGTTTATTGTTCTCTTTTTAAAATTATCATCCCTGTTCCATTAGATCTCTTTTGAGTAGTCTCATCTGCCAGGAACTTCCCTTTCCCAAATAAAGGTGATTACTTCTTACTAAGTGTGAGAAAGCACTGTCATGTATAGAAATCACTCATTTTGTCTCCATCAAGTTTAAGATCTCTTCGGGACACAGCTTTATGTAAGAAATGGGGAATCCTCTTTGCCTCTGAACAATTTAACTTTCCTGACATAAATTCAACCATTTATCTAACAGATTTGAGGATATCACTTCAAGAATCTTAGAACGCTAGTTGTTAACAATTTCCTGGCAGAAGACCTTGTCCAATAATGGAATTCAACATAGTCTCCATCACTATCAAGTGAATGACTAAACATATTCTTGTCCTGTGTGTGTTCTCATTATGAACAGTATTCATTAAAAGTAATTAAAATTTGGCAAATAGGTGTTTCTGATGATTAATAGGTCATGTCTCCAATTCTCATTTCAGGAGGCAAGTTACCATTTAACAAAAATGAAACACCTGCCTTTACATCAATGTTGCTGCAGCAGTTCAGCAACATTCCAAGAGCTGTTAAATATGGCGGTGATGCCAAAAAAAATGAGGCCTTATGTTTACATAAGTCCTGGATAAATATAACTGATCTCAAGGCAAAAAATTGATTATAATTTTATCTGAAGTTAAAATGATTCAAAAATAAGAAAGCATATTTATATGTATATAATTTAAGGGAAATCTAAAAGGAAATGGATATGAAAATTCAGTTTGGGGATGGATAAAGCTTGTCCAAAAGCAAGCTCTCTTTTCCAATTTTAATAAATAGCTGAAAGAATTAATATTTTCCAGACCAAGTCTCAGGGATTTACTGATCCTTTATATTCTCCATGACTTTGAAATTCACTGGGCAACTTTCACATATGGAGTGTTTAGGAGCTGGGTAGATAAGAGCTTAAGATTCAAAAATTCAAATAGCTTATTAAACTAGGAATGAGAAGGAATAGGAGTATACGAGACAAAGCTTTATACCAAAAAATAATATAAAAACTTTAAAAGTGTTTGGCAATTCTCTGCCAGTTAGAATGTCCCATTCCTACCCTTTTGCCTCTTTCATACCACATACTAAAAGGTTTACTGAACTGCTTCAAAAACCTTGGAAAAGGTACAAAGAAAATAAGAAATATTTCTATACCAGTCTTAATACATTCCCCAAAGTGAGAGGTGCTATGATTTCCTCATAGAGAACAAACTCAAATAGCTGAAGTGCCTTACAATCTTTAAAACATTTTTATTGATGTCTTCTCTTTCTTTCATTATCATATTTATCCCAAGTATCCTTGCCTTTCCCTCTCCTAGAAAACCATCTCATATTATAATATAGCAATTTTTAGAGTGGGGGGAAAAAACCAGTACAATTAATAAATACATTGCAAAAGTCCAAAAACATGCACTATATATATGACACCCATGGATCTCTACTCCTCTCCTTTCTCCTCATTTGAGTTCTACTCAATTTTTATAGTTTTATAACTTTTAATTTTTTGATGTATAGTTCTTTAAATTTATATTGTTGCTATTTTGTGTATATTGTTTTCTTGGCTCTACTTGCTTCACTATTTGTCATTTCATATATATCTCTTTCCATGTTTCCCTATATTTATCTCACACATAATTTCTTACAACATTTGTGTACCACAAGTTGCCTAGCCATTTCCCAATTGATGGTCAACTAGGAGCAGGTAGGTGGTTTTGGAGTTAACTGTTAACATCCTCTAATAGAGTTTGATGAAGGAAATTCAAGAATTCTAGAATTCAAGTGTTTTTGTGAAATGTACAGAAACCCTTCTTTTGTTAATGACCCCCAATTACCTATAATCAAAGGGAAATTTCTTAATAAATAGCTTTTGAATTCACAGTGTAAACAAAAGAATAATTCGTGAAGATGTTCATTGTTCTCTCTTAAATCCATTGGTCTTCAACTGTTAACACATGTTATATATGTACAAGTATACATCTATTTGTAGGTATGCATGAATGTGTTCATTTGTGTGGCCAAGTGATTTTATATTTTCTCTAATTCCAAAGAGTTCTTTGGAATTAGAGAAAATATAAAATCATCAGGGAGAGAATTTAAAAATGTTCCATCTAAACTAAGTTCTCTGTCCATTTACCGATTGATGATCAACTACTTCATTTCCAGGTCTTGGCTATCACAAAAAGTGCTGCTATAAATATTTTGGATTATAATAGATATTTTTCTTATAAAATGTTTATGTATAATAAATAATATATAAATGAATATATTATATATGATATATAATAAATAAATGAAATAAATATGTGTCTGAAATACAAGCCCAGAAATGGAGTCTCTGGTTCAAATTGTATGGACATTTTATTGATCTTATTTTCATAATTCCAAATTGCTTTCCAAAACGATTGTATCATTTCACAGTTGCATGAACAATGTATTAGTGTGCCTATCATTCCTCAGTACTTCACCATTGACTACTGCATGTTTTGGGTCATTTTTGCCAATTTACAGTGTGTGAGATGAAACTCCAGGGTTGTTTTGATTTGCACATCATGTATTATTGATTTGAAGCATCTTTTCTTGTGGTAGTGAATATTTTCTTTTTAAAATTGTCCCTCTCCTTTGACCATTTAGCTCTTGGGGAATGACTAATTAATGTTTTATATACATATTGTAAATCTTGAAATTTCTCAGACTTGTGAATGTTAAAAATTTCCCCATTGGGGAATTCTTAATTGGAACAAATTCCCTACTGAGAAACATTCCCCATTTTGATGTGAGAACTCGCCAGGATCAGAAATGGGAGGACCTCTACTCCAACCGTACTTAAGACTGCATTAGGGGAGAAAACTCCTTGCTAAACAATGAAAGTACTTGGACCCATGCTTATAATAAGGCAAGGAGTTCTTTGAGCCAGGCCTGTTTTTAGAATTGATACAATGGGATGCTAGGTACCTATAAAGGTCGGGCAGGTTTTCTCTTGATGGGATTAGTCTCAGCTGTGTTTTCTCTCGTTCAGACTTACTGAGGAGATTGGTCCACATAGCAGCATTTTTCTGATTCAGACTTACTGAGGAGATTGGTCGACTTAGCCGGAATTTAGATGGGCAGTCCTTTGGAAAGTGTCTACAGTGATTGGTAGATGTAGGGACTTAGGGGAGGTGACATGGGAGAAAAACCCCTATATAAGAAAAAGCAGAATCCTTTTGGAGATATTCCTTTTGGAGGAATTCCTTTTGGAGGATCTCTGATGAGGACCGCTTGGGAAGAATCTCTTGAGAGAGGCTCTGGAGAAGGGAAGCTCTTGGAGGACAATCTCTAAGGAGGTCTCTCTGGAGCTCCTCTAAGGGGACTCTGTCCCTCTAGAGGCTCTGGAGAGAGGCCTTTTGGAACAGTCTCTGGCTGGAAGGCTCTCTGGTGAAGTCAGCTGAGATGGAGCTGGCCTGGTGTCACTAGAATCCTTATTTAGGCAGACCTTGTGGTGAGTGTTAAAAGACTGACTGACTGATTCTCTCTCTTAAGACTCAGGTCTAGGCCATATTGGCTTGAGGCCCTTCATAATTATTCCTTTCCTACTCTTTCTCTCTTTCTCTAATTCCTCATTATATTATTAATTAAAAATCTCTATAAAACCCAGTTGACTTGGGTATTTGAATAATTGGGAATATTTCCCTGGCGACCACCTTATATTTGATTTAAAAACCAAGACACTGTAGTGAAACATATTTTCTGTGGTCAAATTTACTCACCCTCCCTTATATCTATCACAATTTATATCTTCCACCATTTTAACTCACTACAGTTTATGGGCTTCACTATTTTAAATCTCACAATATACATACATACATATATACCTACATCTAAGCATTTACATACAGATATAAGTGCACTTTCTCTGTTGTATATTACTGAACATATATATCAAATACACACATATATATATATACATCTCTGTGTGTGTCTCTCCCTCATACCAAATTCTTATTAGAGAAATATGCTACAAAGAATTTTTTCTCATTCAACTACTTACCTTCTTATCTGAGACACAATAATTTTTTCTGTGTATAAGTTTTTTAGTTTCAAATAATCACAATTATCTATTTTTTAAAATGGTTCCTATATCATGTTTGGTTAAGAATAAATCTTCTATGTAAAGCTGTCAGAAGTATATGAACTGTTTCTCTTTTAATAAAAAAAACACAGTATAATCTTTACTATTAAGATTGCATATCCATTTAGAAAGTAGTGTAGAAATATAGCATAAAGTATTGGTCCAAGCCTAATTTTTTCTATGCTGTTTAGTAGTTTAAAAAATCAGATAAGGTTTTTCCCCCTAAGTAATTTATGTTTTCTACTTTATCATACATTGGGGAATTGATTTCTATTGTTTCTGTTTCTCCCTTGTCTAGTCTGTTCCAATGATCTATCTCTATTTTTCAAAAAATAACTGTTTTGTTACCATTTATTTTTAAGATGTAACATAATATGATATAGCAATAGTATATTTGAATATTATAAATATGTAACAAATTATAATAAATGTTTATCCAAAAGAAACAAAAATCTCACATTAGTTATATCCAAAATCGATGTCACATTCTCTTTTTTCCCCCTCCCTTTGTTCTTTCTCCCCAACCTTGAAATCCTTCCTTCTTTCTCCTCACTATTCACTCTTCTGTAGACTCTTCTCTTTCTGAGACCACAGGAGTCACCTTTCTCTCATTGCTATCCTTTGATTTGACCCTGGTGCCCTACACATTCCTCTCTATCCTCTTGCTCCTCCTTTCAATGCACTCTCCTGTCTTGTAATGTATTCCTACAAAGACACTAATTCGCCAGTAGGCAGAGTCACCAGATTCCATTCGTATTGTATATTGCTCCATTCATGTCTCTCTGTTACCTCCATAGGACTTCTAACCACCCTTGTCTTCTTGGGTAAATTTAGAAACAAGTTTCTTATTGGCCTCTGCTAGCACTTGGTTGCTATTATTGTCCTTGGCTACTCTCTTCACTCCTATGTATATGTTGTTTGAGGTATTCAAGAAGCAAATAATCTTTTCTGATCCAGTTTTCCTTCTAAAATGTTTCAAATGTCAATTTATTATTGACTTACCTGAGGGAGGAAGACTTTTAGATGTGGTTAAACTCAGATTTGCAGGGTTGGTCCCTCACCCAACAATGTATTCTGACCTCCACTGTTCTTTAGAACACTGTTCTACTGTTCTACTACTCCTATGTTTTCTGGTGGAACAAAAACAAATCTTGCATTATTCTAATTTCCCTTTATTTCCTTTGTATTTTAAAGCATTTCTCATTATTTTCTGAATTTGTTATTGAATCGAATTGTTCAATTTAACTACTATATATCTTGGAGTTTGTAGCCTTGACATTTTTTTTTCCAAGAGGCTTTCATTGAATTCTTTCAACTGATATTTCATCTTCTATGTTCAGAAGTTCTGTCTGTTCTTTTCCATTATTTACTGTGTTATGGTGTTAAGATTTTTTTCCCTGTCATGTTCTTCTGGGAGATCTATGATCCTTGGGTTGTATCTATATATCCTATCTTTGAGATCAGTATGTCTGGCTCAGTAGTGAACATATTTTCTTTTAATATTATTGTGTTTTTTGCTTTTTTCTTATAGATTGTTCTTCTCTTCTGTATACTTACATCCCCAATTAGTCATTCTCTCTTTTGATTCTTCGGTGAGACTTGCCATCAGAAATATAAATTTTTCTATTTTTCCAATTATTTTTTTTTGGTGCAGACCACACATATATTGCTCTCATAAATCTCATTTCTCTTTTGAACTACTTGTGAATAGTGAGTTATGGTACCATGTTTTCTTGTCATCCTACAGGATCCGTGATTTCAACAAGTGTTTAATTACTGCTTTGTTTTGCAGTATTTATTTACAGATGCCAAAACTAATTTACTAGACAAGGAGTTCAAATTTCCTTCTGTTTTCGATGTTTTCTCTATTGGTTTATTGTTTATGTCTAAAGTCTTTAAGTTTACATCTGCCTGAGATTCTTTATAGCTTCAGTCTTCCCCCCCCCCCCCCCCCACTTGCCACTTACTTTCCCCTATTCGCTTTCTGACTCTGTCTTCTCTGATGGTCATTTTCTTGGGAAATGAATCTCAAAGGATTCTCAGTCTCTTCCCACTCTGGGTAATCATGATTCTCTTTTCCTCAGGCTTGATGGAGCTTTACATAGCTCTCCTTCCACTCCCAATCTTTTCGCATATATGATATCCTATCACTCTCCCTCTGTTCCTTAGTTCTATGGTCCAGTATTGGTACTTCAAAGAGCTGCCATGCTGATGTGATATGGTGGCCAACTGTCACTGGCAAGTAAGAGCTTTGTAGCACTAGTGCTACAGGGGTGCAACTTGGAGCTGGGGTCTCCAAAGCAGTGAAAAGAGGGAGGAGAGACCAGAGCATGGGGTCGGTTTTGTTGTAAGCCAGTGTCAGATCCTTGGGTCTGTTGTTGTAGACTCACTGCTAGTAGTGGGGGAGGTGGAAGAGGGGGTACTGAGTAAGCTCAGAGTCAGTTCATGTATTTTTTGTTTTGTTTTGAACCTTCTTTTGGTTTCCGGATTTACTAGACCAGAGAGACAGCTGAAGTTGCTTTATCTTTGGCACATAATTTCTGTCTTGGAGAGGTTTGAGAGATTGTTGGGATCAGAAAATGTCTAGTCCTCCATCTTATTGCTCATGTGATCCAGAAGGGTCCTTACAATCTTAATGAGAATCAATAATGACTATCAAGCTCACAATCACATCCTTAGGGGTAGGGGTGGGAGGGAGGGGATCTTTTTCATTCTTGATTGCTTGGTGAAAACAACATCTGACTGCATAGATCCTGGCTGCCCCGGCCGAGAAAACAGATGTTGGCTCTGAGACCAGATGGAAGTCTTCCTGCCTCAACTAAGTCAAGAACTCCCAAGTCTCCTCTGCAAGAGGCATGCTACTAAAAAGAGAATTCTCTTTCAGTGTCCCCAGATGCACATCTAGAATTGATTTACAATATTTTAATAACTCTTTAGTAGAAGCAAAGAATTTTAGGGCTTGGAGGGACAATAGAACTTCATTCTACAGATTTGGAAATGGAGAAGCAAAGATATGAGGGAAATTGCCCAAGGACAATCAGATCTAGGACTAAGCTCTGAAGTGAGTAACTGGGATCTATGCTAAAATTGCAGGCTCATCTTCCTCTTTAAGAAGAAAGGAAAGAGTCTCAAAGGAGACCTCTCCACACTTGGAGCTATAAATAAGGAAAGGGAATGAATACCTGTTGAGTGAAATGTGACTTCAGAGGGAAATAAAAAAGAATGGGGGGAGATATGAAGTATAAGAGAGAAGACTTCTCATCATGATGAAGAATAGAAGAGCAAACAGTGAGGAGAAAAGGAAAGAAAAGGACAGTGGTACAATCAGTGCTTTCAAAAGAGTTTTTGAGACTTCCAGAAA
Organism: Monodelphis domestica; assembly: GCF_027887165.1. NCBI lineage: Eukaryota > Metazoa > Chordata > Mammalia > Didelphimorphia > Didelphidae > Monodelphis > Monodelphis domestica. The sequence goes on along the minus strand of NC_077233.1, from coordinate 273,373,621 downwards.
AGGATGGGTGATCTGAGGAAAGAAACTGAATGTTTTTCAAGGTGTCACCAGAAAATTTATAATTAATCGCTTAATAAATGCTTGGAGTGTGATTTTTAGAACTATAAGATGTAACCATATGATTTGTAATCAGAAATTCTTTCTAGACAACAATCTGTGTATGTAACTAGATTAAGAATGTAGTCTCCAGGTAATATCTGTTATAATTCCAAGTATGCATATTATAGTAATTTTAAGTATGTTATCATATTAATCATAAGTGGACTGCTATGTTAATCCTAAAAGTATGAATCCATTTTATAACATACTTATAATAAACCAACTCATGTAAGAAGATCATCTAAAAGTCTTGGAGACAGCAAGAAGGTGAGAAATGGTCTCAGAGAGCAGGAAGACGAGAAATGGTCTCATAGACCAGGTCTTAGAGACTTTTTTTTTTTAAAACCCTTACCTTCTGTCTTGGAGTCAATACTAGAGCGGTAAGGGCTAGGCAATGGGAGTCAAGTGACTTGCCCAGAGTCACACAGCTGGGAAGTGTCTGAGTCCAGATTTGAATCCAGGACCTCCTGTCTCTAGGCCTGACTCTCAATCCACTGAGCCACCCAGCTGCCCCCCCCCCCCTTAGAGACTTCTAATGGGGATTGGGGATTTCTTGGAAAAAAGGGATTTGGGGACAGACATGAAACTAAAAAAGCGTGTATATTTTATAATTCAGGATCTCAGATTCAACTAGGGAATCTGATGACCTCTGATTTGTTTGACCACCAAAAAATGTCATACTTTGCTCAGAGACCACTTTGTCCCACTCCTTTTTCTTTCAAAGGCAAGCCATGGAAGCTATTAGGTGAGAAATAAATTCAGTAAGGGTCAAAAGAAAGAGAAGACTGCTCTTGCTCACTGGTTTTGAGGAAGCTACTTGATGACCTGAGAACAATGGAGGGGTCTGTTGTTTTCCAAGACATAACAGAGAACTCCTCAAGATTTATCAAAGTATATGACCCCTGCCCACTTCTGGTGATTTATGTGAGGGCAAATGACACCTCCAACAGGAACCTAAAAAAGCATTTCCAACAATGATGAAGTCTTAGGCAAGAAACTGAAAACCATAAAGAGTAAGGTTGTGTTTTCCTCTCTCTTGCCCTTTTGAAAGAAAGGAATACAGAAAGGAAAAATCAATTTGGAAGTAAAGCTGGCTAAGGATATGATGTATGAGAATGTAATTTGGATTTCTGATCCATGACTTATAATATAATGAAGCAGATTCCTGGCTAGAAACCTGTATATCTAACAAAAGCTGGTAAAAATATCTATTTTTTAATTTCTTCTTAAACATTTTTACTGTTTTCAATCAATGAAAATCCAGCTTTTCAACTTCTCTCCCTTGAGAAAAAAAAAGAAAAAAGAAAACTCCTGCTACAAATATCCATAGTCAAGTCAAAAAAAAAATTCCCATTGGTCATATCCAAAAATATACCCAAATCTGCACTCTGGAGTCTACCACTTTTCTGTCAGGTGTTTCATCATGAGTGTCCTGGAATCATGGTTGGTCATTGCATTGGTTGGAGTTCTTAAAACCTGTCAAAGTTTGTGTTTATTATTTCACTCTGCATCAGTTCATACATGTTTAAGAATGTATTTTGTGGGGGCAGCTAAGTGGCACACTGGATAGAGTACCAGATCTGGAGTCAAGAGGATTTGGATTCAAATCTGGCCTCAGACACTTCTTAGATGTGTGACTTCGGGCAAGTCACTTAACCCTGTTTGCCTGGTCCTTGCCCTTCTGTGTTAGAGTTGTTATTAAGACAGAAAGTGAGGTAAAAAAAAAGAATGTATTTTGCAGTTGTCTTGTATCTAATCAAAAGGAATTTAAACTAAAAAAGATGGGATGGAGAAGAGAAGAATGCCTATGTATATCCACCTAATTAGATACTGTAGAGAGTAGCCATAAAAAAAAGGAAGAATAGCATATGAGATACCCTCAAATTCACAGGAGATAAAAATCCAAGAAAGAGTCAGAAGCAAAAGTCATGACTACAAGTACTTGTATACACATATCACAACTTAGTGGGTGCACTAGGAACTCATCAAGCCACTTGGATGTTAAAAAGAAATGTACAGAAGAGAGAAATAAAACCAGGCCACAGGAAATGAATACGAGTCTGGCATAATCCTATGAAGAGTGCCAGAAATACTAAGTCTCAGAAAGATCTGAGGCTCATGAGAGAAGCTAAGAACAATAATTACAAAAGTTGTTATTTTTCAGCTGAAGTAGAAGAAAAAAGAAGATCAAAGAAAGGATAAGATATTTGCTTGCAGTTGATGGAATGATAGATAGTAACTGACAACAAAGAGAAGGCGGATCTGTTTAATTTTTACTTTATTTGTTTTCCTGTAAAGGTGTATGACTTTTAGGTTGTAAATAACAGAACAAGGCTAGCTACCCAAGTTAAGTAAGGATACGCTAAGGCAACATCCAGCTTTCCTTAATGAATTCCAGTCACCTACATTCTCAACTCCTGAAAGAACTGGCAGCTGTGATTGCTGAGCCACTGTCAGCAATACTTGAAAGATCATGAAAGAAGAAGAGGTTGTCCAAGATTTAAAAAAGGTAAATGTCCATGTTTAAAAAAAAAGGGAAGAAAAGAGTTAGCCGACTACAGACTAGTGAGATTGACTTATTTTATTGAGAAGGTTTTAGAATATTAGAGAAATGACTGGTAAACATTTAGAATGGAAATGGTGATTATAAAGATTGTGGTTTTGCCAGATTAATTTAATTTTCTTTTTTGACAGAATTTCTAAATATATAAATGAGGAATTTCTCCGCATATAGTTTCCCTAGATTTTAGCAGAGTTTTTGACAGAGTATCTCCTACTATTTTCATGGAAAAGATGTTGAGATGTGGATTAGACAAATCAGATGGACTCAGAACTGGTTGGACAGCTAGACTCGAGTTGTGTTTGTTGTTTCAATGTGGTAGAAAGTCTTCAGTGGAGATGAAGGATTTGTGCTTGACCCTGTGCTGTTTAAATTTATCAATGATTCAGATAAAGGTATAGATAGTGTGCTTGCCAAATTTGAAGATGACAAAGCTTGGAGGGATGCTAAGATAGGGATGCTCAGGATCCAAAAGGGTCTCATCAGCTAGAGCAGTGGACTGAAGACTGAAGAAAAAGTTAAATAGGGATAAATATAAAGTCTTTCACTTGGCTGATAAAAAAAAATGATTTCACAAATCTAGGATGGAGCAGGTATGATTAAATAACTTGTTCTGAAAAAGATTCAGAGGCTTTAGAGGACTAATAAGAATGAACAATGTGATATTGTAGCCAAAAAACCCCCAAGTGTCTTTGTAGGCTGAATTATGAAGCACGTATCACTGATGGTAGCTCAGCAATCATACCTGCCAGTTCGTTCAGGAGTTGAGGATGAAGATGACTGGAATCCATCAAGAGAAGCAAGATGTTGTCCAATTGTATCCTTACTTAGCTTGGGTAGTTAGTCTTATTCTGTTATTTCCAACACAAAAGTCATGTTTTTTTGGGGGAAATGCTATTTCTGGGAATAGCACGTTAAGAGTTTTGCTGAATTCTGTTCTAGTTAAATCTCTTTTGGAATATTATGTTTGGTTTTGTGCATTACAGTTTAAGAGGACATCAATAAGCTTTGGAGTGTCCATAGGAGAGTGGCCAAGGTTCATGTGAGTTCACGACATGTGACAGATGGATACATAGATCATTTACCAAGAGCTTGCTTACTATGTGCAGATTCTGTGTTAAGCATTGGAATTGCACACACAAGTAAGCAAGATAATTCTTGTCCTCAAGGAGCTTACATTCTCATGAAGGAATACACTATGTAAAGGACAGCTGGGAAGTGGAGAAGGTGGGCAGGGTACAGTAAAGCAGTATGGAGTAGAGATGTCTAGGAAATGATGCTGAAGCCTGGAGAAGAGGATGGTAGAGGTTGATGAGGATGATTATAGCTCAAGTGAAGACGGCAAAACGTGGAAAGAGCAGAAAGGTTTGGATTTGTTCTATTTGGCTCCAAAAGGCAGGACCAAGAATCCATTGTGAAAGCTTCAAAGTGGAAAATTGAGGTTTCATGTCAGGAAAGTCCTGTTTAAAAATTAGAGCTGTTGCTTGGCTATTGGAGGGCGGTGGGAGGAGAGGAGGGAAAGAACATGAATCATGTAACCATGGGAAAATATTCTAAATCAATTAATTAATTAAACTTAATTTAAAAATTAGAGTTGTCATTCTCAACAATACAATGAGCTTGCAAGACTCTTCTAAAAGGCCCATGACAAAAAAAAGCTATCTACCTCCAGAGAAAGAACTGATTGAGTCTGAATGCAGATCGAAACATACTATTTTTCACTTTATTTTCATGTTTTTTAATGAGTTTTCTTCCACATGAGCAATATGGAAATATGCTTTGCAAGACTAAATATGTATCTTAGATCAAATTGCTAACTGTCACATGGAAGGAAAAGAAGAGGGTGAACGAGAATTTGAACTAAAAATTTTAGAAAATGATTGTTAAAAATTGTTGTTACATGTAATTAGGAAAAATAAAACATTAAAAAAACCCCAAGGACCTCCCAATTACAGCCTTTTAAAAGTGAGAAATATTGCCTCAAGGTGTATATGGGGGAGGGCTTCTGCATCCTTGGAACCCTTCATGTAGAGACTGCGTCATAGTGGAGATTCCTTTCATGTATGAATTGTACTAGAAGGCTGCTGAACTGTCTTTCAGGGCTCAAATTCTGTAGAACAATCCAATGGTCTGTACACATTAATGCTATTTAATCTCTCTGTGATTCACTTCGGTCCATTATAATGTGGGAATTATGAGCCCTGTCTTATCTATTGTAATGATTGTTTTCAGAACCAGAATTGGATCACATACGTTGGTCTATTTGGGTTAGAAACAAGCAGAAAATTACTAAAATGTTTATTTAATATTTGTACATTTACTTCTGTTTGTGGATCCACTGCTGCTGTGGAATGGAACATATTTCCCCATCATAAATATCTGTTCAGTTTGGCTCGACAGTAGGATAGGGATGGGGTTAGTGAATTTATTGGTACAGGGAATTCCCTTGTGGGGAACCTTCCTCTATCAATGCAGGTAGGCATCTTCTTTCAATTTATAGTTTTAAAGAATTGCTTAGAGCACTGAGGGGCTAAGTGATATCCCAGGGTCACACAGCCAATATTTCCAGAGAATGGATTTGATCCTAACTCTTTCTGGCTTTAAGGACTTTTTATCCTCTACAACAATGATGGTGAACCTTTTACAGACAGAGTACAGGGCCCCATCTTATCTCACTTCCCTGGCTAAATGGTGTGCCCCTCCCCTCCAAACTGGGTATACCCCACCCCCTATTCCACAAGAGAGGAAGAAAGTTCTCCCACTGGGATGTTGGGCAGAGGGGCAGGTGAAGTAGGAATGTCCTCAGCAAGTGTAGAGAGGTGGGAGAGGAGTGGCCCAAGTGCTCAGCTCTCCTCCAGTTTTGCTACCTGTGATCCAACAATTTTACCCCCTACATGCTCCCATTGGGCTGCTGGGCAGAGGGGCAGGTGATGTAAAACAATGTCATCAGGCACAGTGGAGAGGGGGGAGGAGAGTAGCTCTGCCTGAGTCCCCACAGAGAACATTCTGTGTGCCATAAGTTTGCCATCACTGTTCTATCTTGTTTAATGATACTGGGGAGGGGGGAGGGAGGGAAGTGTTGATTCTTTCCCTGTCATTTACCCTCTACTAGATGTCAGATTTGGGGAAAAAATATTTCAATATGTGGAGTTGAAGAGAGATAGCAATTTTCTTAAATTAAAAAAAAAATCCGCAATAACATGTCCCAGAAAAACCATAAAAAAGGAATCTCAACAACGGAGTCCATATGAAGCGGAGTGAAAACAGGTTCTTAATAGTTTCAGCAGGGATGAAGAATTGTGAATTGTGCTGGACAGCTGAAAAAATTGACTACCTGTTACCTACTGGGATACTCTTCTCTTCTTTTTCTTAAAAAAAAAAAGGATTCTATGAACAAATACGTAACCAATAAGTTATAATATTTTTATTCATGTTAGAATTTCTATCAGTGTTTTAACATTAATATTTAGAGAGTTTGTACATTTCCACTTTCAAGGTTTAAAATGAGAACCACACTAGATCACAAATGGTAACTAAAACAGTTCACAATTGCATGAATATTCATTCTCACTCTCTTAACACTGTTAAAAGTTTTCTTTTCCTCAATGCCTTTTACAATGAAAAGTGTGCACCATACTCATGTCTCAGCAAAGTTCCAAAACATTATGGTTTCATTACATATAAACTCTTTAAAAATATACTTCTGTCAAAAGACTTGATGACTACTATGTACACTACAAAAATAAATTTTCATATAAATAAATTATATGGCATACTTTTATCTTTGTAATTGAAATGACACAAACTCATTTCTGCCAAAATAGGCAGACAATGAGACCCAGTTTGAATATTTTTTCTTTTAACTCCTTACACTAAAAGCTACAAATGAGTCCTTAATGTAAATGTTATATACTCTGTCCTATTTAACATTAGTAAGCACTCTATACAAATAAAAATCCATTCAAAAGAAAAACATAGCTGTAATTATGTTTCCAATAGAAATAAAATCCCTGCATTTTTTGTTATAAACTGGCATGACAAATACTGTAGGAAAACATTCTTATGATACAAAAATATAAATATCACCAAAGATGAAAAAAATTTTAACATCTAAACAAACAAACAAACAAAACACATAATTGCCAGCCACTGAGTTCTCCCTTTGCCAATGTGACTATTGGAGAAAAAGATCTAAGCTCTGCAGAAAGCAGTAGATAGCACAAACACTCATACACCAAACATGCCGGGGTGTAGATGGGGCAAGGAAAACACAATGAGATTATGAAGACAGTGAGAATTGGAAGAGAACACACCGAACTCAGGACTCTTGCCTGGTCATCCTTCTCCACCCAGGAAATTAAATAGCAAGCAGAGGTGAGCTGGTTGGACGTGGACAAGGAGAGAGGGCTGTGGCTGACAGATAGGCACCATAACAGTAACAGTGGGAAGCCATCGGGGCCTCTGACACACTAACACACACATTTGGCAGTGGTAGGTGGCTTCCAACTAGTATCGTACAGTTTTGTTATAGAGTTAAAAAAAAAATCTGAGGTCACTACAGTGCTAATAGTCATTGGAAGCCTGTTGTCTTTCTGCTGAGTTTCGATTTAAGACAGCTGGAACAGTAGGCAGTTGTGAGATTAACCCTTAGTGTGTTTCTACCAGTAGCTTAAGGTACTGCCAGAATGAGGTCAGGACCTTGACCTTGAATTCCCACGCAAATTATCTGTAAACAAGTGACTGGTGTGGAAGGAAAGGCAGAGCTGGGCATGAATTGCTTCCCTGACCATCATTGGTCCCTGGATAGGAGATGAGGGAGTCAAAGACCTAAATTGAAGATATTCTCACCACTAGGGGAGCAGATCTCTTAAAAAATAATGCCTGGTTTGGAAAGATCTGCCATTGTCCCCTCCAAAAACTACAAGTCCTGAAGAGGGCACTTTCCAGCAGGAAGCTCTGTATTATGTATGTTACAAAACTTCTTGCTCCTCTGAAAACTTCACAGCACAAAGAACAGTAAATAGTAGAGGGAGGAAAAAAAATAGAACTGAAGGCAATATTTCCCCATCATTAACCACTCCCTTCCCCTACTTGCATGTCATGCTACCCATCTAGGATCCTTAAGACCAACAGCTGTGGTGTCCCCTGTTCCCCACCTCCCTCCATCATGCCTTTCTAGCTAGGAAACTTCCTATGTATTTTTTTTTAAAAGATACAAATAGACCCAGGGAATTGTTCCAATTAGACCACTGAATTCAGGAGGAGAGAAAGAGGTCAAAGGGTAGGAAGTGAAGTATATCTAGGCAAAATCTTCATCCCTTCTCGGTTTAGCGTCTTCACGAGAAGCTTATCGCACGAGATATATAGCAGAGAACTTGGTCCCCAGAAGGACAGGTTTTACAAGTAGCATTTCCAAGCCTCCCAACCCATTCCTCAAGGTGTATTTGGTGTTACCTGTAATGGGGGACAGACACTGATTCTGTCAATTAAGGCATAAGGTGTACAGTATCAATCCTCCCCATTCTCATGACCCAGCTGTGGTTCACTGTCAGATTGTTATTCGATTCCTTAATGCCATTTCAGGATTCAAAAGAAGTGATCAGCATACAGGGAGGTACACTGGGATCCAATTTCGGCAATCGCTACCCATACAGAATAACATTTACCTTGCTGCTGAGGGGTAAAAGACGGTCATTGGTTTGAAAAGATAATAATATGGACTACAGAGACCACAGCTTCCCCTCTACCATTTAAAGATGTGGCCACTGGTGGATCCTGCTGTTAAAGCTAGTGCATTTTCCACCAGGGTTTAGCAATAAAGAAATCCTGACTCTTCCAGCATGTTGGGGTTAATAATCCCACTAAGGGTTATAATATAGTTAAAAAAGAAAAACAATCAAAGAAAACTGCTACAGTACATTAAGAAAACACACACACACATACATACAGTTTACACACATTGCAAAAACAAAGAGAACTGAACACAACTAACCCTAGAGAAGCCACCAAGACTTTTCTTCATATCTGCTCATTAAAACAAAAATTATCACGCATAGCGTGTTTGAAAGTTAACAGTAACATTTCATACTACCACAGGGTTGTGATATGCAAATTAAAAATATTTTAAACAAATACCTTTACAAAATAATCCTATTACATAAGCAATATTTGCATAGAATTATACAAGTAAATTATACAATATTTAAGCAGCAGCAACATAATGCTGAAATTTAAGAGTAAATTAAGTTTCATTTGTGGCACAGAGGTCAATATACAAAATGAGCAGGGGGCACCCAAAGAGCCACCCCTGCTCTATTAGCAGGAGCCGAGAAACTCCAGATTATACTAATTACATTGTTCCTTTGTATATTACATATGTGTACACCTTTTAAATATTTATAGAAATATTTCACAAAATAATACAATAGGTTACAGTAACAGTGAACTGTCATCCTGATGCAGCACATCCTTTTCCATAACTCCAAGTAGTTCTCTTCAAGCAGTTCTGGAAAGAGGGGGGGGGGTTCCCCATCTTTGGCCTCTTTGCTTCAGTTTTTCTTCACCCTTTAAAAAAAAAGAGAAAGCAAAACATGAATAAAATGTAAAGATTTAAAAAAAAATGAATCCACAAAGTTAATGATGGAGAAGAAAACAAATCCCAATTCAGAATCCATTCTGGTGGTGTAGGAGAGGCAATGTTAAACACTGGATGAAAAGATAAACCTGATTTGGAAGTGGGGAGCCCGGGTTCAAATCCCCACTGGCTCTGTGTTTTACTGCCCATAGGACCTTGAGTCTTTTCTCTGCTTTGGACTTCCATTTTTTCATTTGTAAAATGAACAGGCTAGATGAGAGGATCTCTGAGATCTCTGAATCCTATTATCCAAGGTGTCAAAAGAAGATAACAAGGAGAAATTCTGACACCTCAAGAAGGATTATGGTATCCGGGCAATCTCAAAGAAGAATTCCTTCACCCCTTTACACCTAAGCCCATCCATCAATGTGTAAAAAAAGCTAAAACCGCCCACAGTGAGTCAACACACCTTAGTTGGAGCTGTTTCCTCTTGTCCTTTCTTCACACTCAACATCTTGCAACTCTATGACTTCTATTTTAGAGTTCCTCCTCTCACACCTTACATTAAAAGGTACGTGGGGGTCCTCGAACACCCCGTGGTCAGTTTCGTGGTACCCCTCGTAGGATGGGCAGCTTCCTCCCCGAGGGTTCCGGCCATGCACAGGGGGAGGGTGCACGGCCACTGTCACTGAAGCGGAAGCGGTCACAGTAGTGATAGGCTGGCAATATCCCGGCACAGAAGCGCCCATGGCAGTGAATGCTGGGTTCCGAGGGTTATGAAAACGGGCTCCTCGGTGGCCCATTCGGTCCCTATTGCTAGGTCCGGAATGCCCTTCAGTAGAAATTTCAAAAGCGTTCCTTCGTGGTCTGTAAGGGGGTGGCCGCAGCCCTTCCCTGGAGTCCCGCTGTGGCGGCTGGCCCGGATGCCCCGGTGGATGGGGTCCTGCATCCAGGTGGAGCTGTTGTCTTGGACTTGATGGATGATGATGTCTTGGCTCTGGTTGAACCACCTGTAGAGGGCAAGACCTGATTAAGACAGGTAGGATCCAGAGGAAGGCATTGCTAGTTTCCTGATCTTTTTCATTCGCCTTGAAGCTTCCAATGGGTACCCAGGACATCCAGGAAAATCCTGGGATGGGACTAGCGAGGGAGGTCAGGAACACAACAGGAAGGGACTGACCGCCTCTCAAGACATACATTCTTGCATGAATTTACAGAGCATGATGATTGGGAATTTTATTTTGGTCCCATTTCCAGGCTACTCCTCTCAAACCCTGCTGGCAGGAAAGTAGAGCTCCTACTTATAAATACAGGGCTGTGGTTGGAAAGTATTCCTATCTGATACCCACTCTTTTCAGTCTGTTTCCTACCTCATTTGTAAAATAAGAAAGAAGGTCAGTTAAGTGGCATAGTGGACAGAATGCTAGGTCTGAAGTCAGGAAGACTCATCTTCCTGAAATTCAAATATGACCTAGCTGTGTGACCCAGAACAAATCACTTCACCCTGTTTGCCTCGGCTTCCCCATCTGTAAAATGAGCTGGAGAAGGAAATGGCAAACCACTCCAGTATCTTTGCTAAGAAAATTCCAAATGAGTTCACGAAGAGTTAGACATGACTAAAATGATGGAACAACAGCTACAAAATAGGGAGAACAATTTTTGCTCTACTTGCTTCTTGAGGATGCTTTGAGAGAAAAATGAGATAATTTATACAAAAACACTTCGTAAACTCCAGTAAGAATAATAATTGCTAACATTTACGAAAGTGCTTTATCATTTACAAAGAACTTTCCTTACTCATACGAAACAAAATAAAAACCTCGAGAAGGAGATAGATAGTGTCGATATTATTGTTCCCCATTTTTGAGAGATAAGGTAGCTGAGTGAGGCTTAGGGATGTTGAGTAGCAAAGTAAAAATGAAAAAATTAAAGATACTGTCTCTCAAGGTCATACATCAGACAGTAGTTCCAGGGCTTGAATCTATTTTTTCTCCAAAGCTAGAAATCTTTCCACTAGCCAATGGTCCCAGCTATACAGTTTACTAAGGGATCACTGTTGCATCATGCCCTACAATTAAAGCTCATAGGAGATAGACATGGAAAATAACTACTGTAAACAATTCTCTTTATATTCTGCCCAATATGCTAGCAGACGTAAAAAATATATATGTATATATATATATATATATGTATATAAAACAAGAACTTTTTCAAATTTATTTTTGTGAGAGGGGATCTGCCTTTCAACCCTTACCCACCCCCTTAGTTCACATTTAGCACATCTTGGGTTACTTACAGTGGATCTGGCAAAGACAGGATTTTCAGTGGCTTCCACTATGACCTGATGAGCTGGGGCACATGAATTCTGCTGAGTCTCATATTGATAAAGCTCTTCACTGATGCCTGACACTGTTGTCTGAGAACTATATTCCGAATCTGAGGAATCAGATCCATTGTTGGTGTGTCTTGGGGGCACTGCAAACCTGACAATGCTGGGAGGTGGTTCAGGAGAGGGAGTGGGTAGGCGGTTTAACCCATTAGATGGAGAAACCTAGGAAAAGGATGAAAAATAGAGCATCAATCAGTTTAGAATCCTTCCGGTAGTCACTTATTGAAGAAATACTAGCAAAATGATAAAGAAACAGCCATTGTCACTTAATGTGTTCCCGTGTCCCTTTTCCAGTGGCTCCTGCTTTAAAACAGTTTCAACTCTACTTCAAGATTCATAACGATTCAAATCACTTTAGTTGAAAATACATTTATTAAATATCTACTTACTAAATCAAGTTCTGTGGTAGATACTAGGAGTTTGAAGACAAAAAATTGTTCCTGCCCTCAAGGAGCCTACATTTTCCTGGACTACATTCTCTCCCCTGCCCCAAGCCATTAATTAATCCCAACTTTACACCTAGAATTCTTCTAGTTTCACCAAATAGCTCAAATAACAACTTTTTTAGAACACTGTGTGTGTTGTTCCTGCATTCAAGAAGCTATACAAGAGTGATTGATGATAACAGTCAGAGAACTACAGATCTTTATTTTTATTGAGGGAAGGAAGGAGGGGAAAGAGAGAAAAAAAGAGGGAGGAAAAGAGAGGGAGAAGAGAAAGAGAGAGAGAAAAAGAGAGAGAGAAAGTGAGAGACAGAGACAGAGACAGAGAGACAAAGGGACAGAGACAGAGAGAGAGAGACAGAGAGACAGAGAGGGAGTTCTCTATCAGCATATATAAGGCAGAGTGAAGAGCCATAAGGCTAGACTGAACTATCTAAACTTTGATGGATCAAATAACTTGTTTATTTGCTTTTAAATATATATAAAAGGCATGATTTACACTTTTAACTATAATTCAGACAAAAACAGTTGATAAGTTTATAGGAACTATATTCGCATATCCAGGTCAGTGAGATTTAAATTTTCAATGAGTAGATTTAAAAAAAAGCAAAGCCACAACATCCTAAGGCATCCTTTGTAAGCCACTGAGAACAAAAAAGTCACAATTACAGAAATGCTTTTTAAAAAGCAAATCACCAACCAATGTAGATAAAGTATCTAAATTAAGAGTGACACCAGGAAAAAATAACATTGTCAGTCAATGAATCGTACACTATGCTAAGTATAATTACTGACCTCAGGATAGGGTCCAAAGAATGACAAAAGTACCGGAAGTAATACCAATCCATTCAGAACACCCAGGATTGTCAAGATTGCCAGAACTGCGAAGAAATACCTAGAGGATAAAAGGAGAAAGAGAAATGTACAGTGAAAAATACAGACAAATTTCCTCTGAACATAAAAACAATTCAACATTTTCCCAATGCAATGTGGCTACCATTCGAAGGGCAAGATAAAAGTTGAGCTCAGACTGAGTGCCATCTCTTTTTCTTTTACCTTAAGAGCTTTTGAGGGCTGCATTCCACAAACTCAAGTAAAGGGAAGCAGAAAACAAGAGTTTGTTAATTTGCAGAAATCTCGTGGCATGTGATGTTATTTATGAATGTGTTACACAAACACAGAAATATGGAATGTGAACTGAATGGCTGAACAGATTGAAAGCACAAATACAATGAAAAGGGGCCCCCATTAGTGAAAACCCAGCAGAAGCAAACAAATGAAGTGAAGGGTGTAGAATTTAAACAATTTAGCCCAGGAGGAAAAGAAGCCTCCTTCTCCCAGCAGCTAATCCACTGTGAAATGCTTCTGCATCTTCTAGCAGAATCTCTAATTAAATCTCTAGTGTATCAGGTAAGGCTTTCCCTGGCTGTTCATTAATCACAACTTTCTGCCGAGAATTCTGTGAGTTCCAGTTTTACCAAATAGCTCAAATTGCAACCTTTTTAGAACACAGGAACCAGCTTTCTGCAAAGAAAATGCTGCCCATTCTCTGGGGCGCTCTAGCATTGTACTGAATAAGAGCTCTCCACAATAGCAGAGCTGCATTGCAGGCTAATCTTTTGTTGAACAATTTAGCATCTCTGAATACTCTTGTTTTGCATCAGCCAATTCAAACATAAAGGCTGCAGCACTATGGAAGAAGAGGAGAGTGCACAAGTGGTTGTCCTTTCCCACCATTGAGGGCTAAGGTCTGGGATCCTTCATGAATACCAAGGTAAACCTGTCAGTAAAAGGAAAGGCTCGCGAGCCGGGATTCGGCACAGCTGGAGAGTGCAGACTAAACTCAAGGGGGCATTTGGGGAACTAATGATTTCGAGGGCTCAGAATGGGGTCATTTGGATGGAGGGGGAAGGGGTTGGGGTGTCCCGGAGAGGAAGAGGGGGGCCAGAGATCTAGCGTATCTCTTGATGGCTCTCCGGATCCCAAAACGGAACAGGCGGGCTCCGAGCTTTGCCATGTCTCTATATGTTTCCACATTAGATTAAAAAGAAAAAAAAAAACCAAGAGCTCCTATAAAAATACAAATACCTCAGTACTGTAAACACTGGGAATGTTTAAGCTACATTAGGAAAAATGAACGAATCAACGTCTTCCGCTAATGTAAACTGCTCGAACTTTCGCCTGGGACATCTATCAACAACAGGCATGAAAACATTTGCATCTCCTCTGTCTAACAGAAGAATAAACAGGCTGATTATATTTCTGACTGCTTCGTGTATACAATGTCTGCACATTTATTCAACTTCAGTGAGGACTTTATCAGGCTAATCCAGCCATTTCTGGAAGACTGGAGCTCCCCAGAGTCCCTGAAACAGGAACCCGGATATCTCTGGGCTGGCAGGCGTTGGTTCAGAGACCCGGAATTCTTGCCTATATTGTGGAAAAGGAGGTGCCCTTCCCCCACCAAAGGAAGCCGGTGATTACTACGAGGCTACCAGTTAAGGCTCCTTGGCTAGGAAGTAGATCAAATGGAGAAATTCAGCTTAATAAATATCTGTTTATATCTGTCTAGGAGGGGCAAACCTGTCCTCTGACCTGAAAATAAGAAACAAAAATTCTACAAAATGAGAAACTAAAGGAGTGATCAAAGCCACGGAATCTGCTTCTGTTTAGCTTAACAAATGCCAAATTTCTATTAGAAAGTAGCAAGTGGATCACTGAATGGTTTGCCAAAAAACTAAGTTAGAAGGAATATAGCAACCTACTAATCACATGATTACACCCAATAATAAAATACACAGGACATGGAGATTCCCATGAGCTTATGAGATGTCCCAATCTTTTTTTTTTTTTAGAAAAAAATCTTCTCAAGTGGTTTAATGTGCCATCCCCCTAAACCTTTAAAAATTAACTGAAGCTAAAATTTCAGGTAAAACTCTTTAGGTTTTCTCTAAAATAACACCAACCACAAAACACATGAAGGCCTGTTTAGGTCAGTTTTTCAGCTTGATGCTGTCTGAACAGCCCACTTAAAAAAGAATATTTTGATGTGGATTTGGTCCTGCCCTACCACAATCTCAATTCTAGGATATTCTCTAATTATTCATTAATTAGTTTAGGTCTAATGCCTCCAAAAGAATCAGTGTTACTTCTAAGATAAGCCATTTTGCAGAACTCCCCAAGTTGTTTAGAGACTAGAAAAAAACCCACTTCACTCCACCTCCAAATTATTTTCAAAAGGTCACAGTCTTAATTAAATTCACCAGAAACAGCTTGCCTTTAGTTCTGAGAAGAGACTTAAGACATGGCTTTCTAAATTTACTATCAAGCTGTAGGTTGGTTAATGCTTCTCAACTCCCAACAAGATTTAGATGTGAAATGGATCTGGACAAAACCATCTCTACTTCTCAAAGAAGTAGGAAAAGGAACAAAGACAAAAATGGGGACCATTTTAGATATTTATAAAGATTTGAAAATTTGGAGGCCATCAGGTGACAATCAGATTTACAATCTCTGAAGGATATTTCTTTTTTATACTATCTTTATTCTTCTTAGATATGTGATTTTGCTTTTTCACTGTATGGAACTCCCAGGGTAGAAGCTGCTTCCACTTATGTTCATGGGTAACTCATCTATAATGTACATGTAGTCTTAAGGAGTTGCCTGGCTCACTGAGATGTGGATTTGCCCATGGTCCTCTGTGTCTGGCAACATAGGAGTGTTTAAGCAACATTTTAAGCTTAAAAAGTGTTTATTGACTAATGTGTCACTGGTAGGACTGGAACTCAGGTTTTCTTGACCACACCAACCTACCTATCATCTCTTGTCTAAAATGAAACCTATATGGAAATGCATCCCACTTATTGTTCCCAGTAACCATAGTCATACCTGGAAGTCTCAGCATCAGCAATTCTTTTGGTAATACTTTGTGTTACTAAGTTTGATTGATAGCAGCTTATTCTAGTTGAACAACCAACATAAATAAGTGCCTCCTGGTTATCCAAATTGGCCTAGGAATACATTCTTTTCATTTAAATTTCCAAGGTCCAAAAGTTGGGATTCCAAAGTCTATTCTTCCTCCTATGTTTTTCCCAAAGTAGGAGGATGTACCGTCCTAGTAAAGGAATTTCTGATACAACATAAATATGATAAAATGGGCAGATAATATCATTGCTTGTACAAATCTGCTCAAATGAACACATACATGCAAAGACATACCACCAGCCTTCTACAGATATGCATCCAAATGCTCACCTGACAATGAAATCAAATTCAGATCCTGCGAGCATCAACACCCCTAGCAGGGTGGACACAGCCCCATCTAGAACTGGTGCAAACATGTGCTCCAATGCAAGCACAGCCCTTCGATTTTTATCTCCAATGGCGGTCAGAAAGGCCTGTAATTAAAAAAAAAAACAACTATAACATTAGATTGCCAGGTTTTATACTAAAGTTTCTCCAAAGTAGCTTAATTAGACTAAGTCTGGACTTTGTGCAAAAAAAGACTAATTTTGGAGATAGTCTACATTTGATATCAAAAGGAATTTTGGGTGAAAATGAACTGTAAATAAAGTCAATTTACCATGAACTGAGAAAGCAAAGCATAAAAAGACCCAATAAAAATTAAAATCCCAAAGGAAAAAATAGCCAAGAAGCTTCATTTTCTCCTTGATGCATTCCATTCATTCTGAAATGTATGACATATGAAAACTATGGTATTTTGGTTAGTTCTCCAAACAGGCATCATGTTGAGAATTGTAAGAAGGGAAAGATTTTTTTTACTCTGTCAAATCTAATGCATGTGTAATACTCACATTCCCGGATCATTATGTAAATACAATTAGGAATATGCATATTTGCAAATTAAGACTTTCACATATAAAATGTGGTCCTACTTTGGTCTCTGTAAGGTTTTGTGATGATGTAGGGCAGCTGTGGATCCCCTGTAAGGGCTTTGGGATAGAGCCCTAGGAGTTCCCTTCTAGTAGAGATGATTTTAGTAGGCAAGAACCAGTGTAACAATGTATATGCAAATACCTCACTTCCCAGAAGAATTTGGTGCTAGGATAATAATGCTAAAGCTGGAAGGACCTTGGAGGCTGACTAGTGGGAGGAACTAGGAAGAGGAACTCACAGATACAGATTTTTAACCAATGTCCTCTGAACTTGGAGTCACTGCTTTTTCTTTCAAAGGGCTTTCATGTCCATGATTTTGTTTTATCCTTATGTCTACCTGATGATCTAGGATATTTGGTATTCTTCATCTTACTCCTACTTAACAACTAGAAATCTGGATGTCCCAAAGCAGTTATTTACACATTTCTCATCATAAAGTGCTATATCTAAGCTGAATTCAGGTTCAGTTACTACACTAACAGGAATGTTATTAATTTGATTTTCATATCTTCTTGGCATATGAGCTCCAAGAAAGGAAAAACGATGTGGCTTTTGTCCTTTCATTACCCAATATTCTAAGGTACATAATTTTTTTCAGGATGATCAAATGTTTATCTTTTTTATTGATGGACTAAAACCTCTTAAGCCTCATCAGACTGTTGGTTGCTAAACATTTTTTTAAAGTCATGGCAGAAGGTTCTGAAACCTTCCCTTCCTGGGAAACTCTCCTCCACTATCTCTCAGGGCAGCTTTAAATGAGCTAACACATCTAGGACATGAAAG
The DNA here is from genome assembly GCF_027887165.1 of Monodelphis domestica. Lineage (NCBI taxonomy): Eukaryota > Metazoa > Chordata > Mammalia > Didelphimorphia > Didelphidae > Monodelphis > Monodelphis domestica. Next base: position 273,355,877 of record NC_077233.1, on the reverse strand, counting down.
TGTATTTAAAGAATATCTTTGATACAATGGAGGCACTGTTGATTTTTAAAAATTGGACTATAAACATTAAAAAGGGTCACTAGTGGCTGAGTAAAGCTAGCTCACAAGCGAATCATGAAACTCTTTAAATGAAAGTAATTAAATCTTGTATCAACACTGCAGGCATTCCCTACTTTGTTTATACAACACTAGTTTGGTTATTTACATTTATGTACTCAATGCATGAACCAGCAGTACCACTCTGGTTTAAGATCTCAGTATTTCCATTGTAAAATCTGTTCTTGGAGGCCTTTGTTTTTAATTCCAGCTCAAAAAAAAAAAAAGCTATAATTTGCATTGAGTTGAAAATGGGCTTACAGATTCTGAACTTATATGTGGTTTTTTCCCTTTTGGTTTTCACCAAAATATTATTAGAATTATGTGGGTTTTTTTAAGCTGAAGGCTAGTAATCCCACTTTATATTTGTCGTTTTTCTTAACTTGCCACACACCTCCTTTCCCAGGAGAAATCCCTCTTACACATTGTTCTACTTAATAAAACAACATACTTTTTTTAGGTTCCACTAAATGAACTGCAATAATGAGAGAACTAGTGGGGAACTCTAGGGTTTCTTCTGAAACATAAAACTTGAAACCACTTGAGTGATGGAATGTGTTTGCTAATATAAATCTTTCCATTTGTCCTTTTCCTATAGTCACATCCTTTTCTTCTCCTCTGAAGCTCTTTCAGAAGTGAGATTGGTCTAGGAAGGCTGGGAGGAGATGAAAAGGAATCCGACAATCACTGAGATTCATTTCAATTGGGGTCAATGTATTTTAAGATTTCCATCATAACCGATCTTTGAGGGAAGCGTAAAGGTGAAATTTCAGCTCAATAGCAGAACTTAAAAATGTACACAAAAGTGATATTATTTTGCAATGATTTCCTGAAAGGAAGAGCTATGGCACAAATATAGCATATGCATATATGTGTAGAAATTTATATGCTATGTGGCTGAACCTGAAGAGAATTAGCTATTAAAAATGTAAGAAAATGCTGCAAGTTTTACACAAATAAATAAAATAAGGGAACATTAATCACTGAGTATGGTTGTGTGACCCTTCACAACTTTAGGTTTTCTCCTAGGGGGTAGTAGTTTTCTTAATTGTTGTTCCAAACATCATATCTTCATTCAGGCACTCATTCACTCATTTTTTTTTCTTTTAAAACATGTTTATTTAGAGCCCACACTTCCCTCTTATATGAGGGAATGTCCTCTGAGCTTCAGTTTCCTTTTAGGATATTAACATCCCTGCCCCTCAAGAGATAAAAAGTAAAGGGGGAAAAATCATCTCAACCAACAGTACTGGCTCCTTATCTCCAATCCTGAATGGTTTGACAAGAGAAAAAAAGGTTGTATATACTTGGGGAGAGAAATCTGGCAGAAGGTCACTTTGTGCGCCTCTCCAGGGGTCATCAAGCCCAGTGCTTTTACCCAAGAACTGACAGGCACTAAATGTGACTATATCAGCCCTGTTACAGGCATGGTTTGGAACTGCCACCTTTCTGCTACTATGCATGACTCAAACCACCATCTTATCTTACATCTCTTACTTGCCTCTTCAGCACCTAGGTCAGTGCCTTTGTATAAATGGAGATTTTGAACCCTAGACTTCAATCCCCAGAAGTCCTTGGTATTTCCCAGAACTCCCTATAATCTCTCCTGAGTCTCCATGTTGGAGAGATCACAACTGGTATTTAACTGGCAGTACTGCGCTCTTCCTTTTGCAATGATGCAGCAAGTATAGTGGTAAGTTAAGTGCGGGGATTTTAAATGGACTAATCAGCCACGAGCACGTGGTTTTTATTTTGTATCTTCTTTATTCCTTGACTTTTAATGATACTAAACCTCATAAATATAATATTTTTGTTATTAGAGATATAATTTAAAATTTAACACCTTTCACATAGTAGGTGTTCAATGAATACTTGACTGCATTGAATTCTTGATTTCATTTGCATATATTTATAGATAGTTATGATATTTCTCCTATTGAATGTAAGCTCTTTGAGGGGAGAGACTTTCATTTTTGTCTTTTGTGTCCTCTCACAACTTCACAACCCTCTGAAGTAGGTGCTATTATGATCCCCACTTTATAGAAAAGGAAACAGGCTGAGAGAGATTAAGTGACTTGCCCAGGGTCACACTGTTAGGAAATGTCTCAATCAGAATTTGAACTGAGGCTTCCAAACTCAGCATTCTTACCTCTTCAGCCATTATTGAAGAAACAACCCCAAACCCCTTACTTTCTGTAGATTCTAAATGGATACAAAGTGTCAGTTCTGAGGTAGAAAAGTGGTAAGGGCTAAGCAACTGGAGTCCAGTGACTTGCCCAGGGTCACAGAGCCAGGAAGTATTTGAGGCTACATTTGAACTCAACTCCCCCTGACTTCAAGTCTGGAGCTCAGTCTACTAAGACATATAGCTAGCTGTCTTTCTGCCAAAATTGTTGATTAACTATTAAGCTAGCCTATTCATTCTACATACCAAAGCAACATGAACAGTAAATTCCACTCCTATGCCAACAGATGCAATCAAGATGACCACAGGTACAGCACTCAGCTTGATTCCAATAAGGCCCATCATGCCAAAAAGTTCCACAGTCATTAAGGCCAGGACCATCACCTTTAAGAAAACACAAAATGGTTAATGGTTTAGCATGCTGCTTGAACACCGTTCTTTTAATATAAAAAGGACAACAGAGCACATTGGTTTAATATGATCATATTCAAGTTCAAGATCAAAGAAAATGGAAAAAAGAGCAAGGTTGGAAAGACCTAGGTTCAAATTTCTTTCCTGACACTATCTGTGGCTTTGGGCAAGTAGATTAATTTTTTTTGGCATCATTTCCTCATCTTCAAAATAAAATGAGGGTGTTGGACCAGAAGTCCTCCGAGATCCTATGAATCCTGTGCTTTAATTGAACCAAAGGAACATATTTCCTCTAAATTTGGTCAAGGAATCTCTCTGAAATGGAAATGAAACCCACTACATGCCCCCCAATGATTTGGGCAAGGAATGACTTCTTAACATCTGTAAGGGGATCAGAGGATGTAATGTACTTGGGGTTCTAGTTGTAGTTTAGATTTCTCTGAATATAAAGCAATCAGAAGCCATCATTCAAAATTCTCCTACCACAAATAACAGTAATTTGAACACTGACTCCCTATGATTATACATTCAATAATGAATAAATAGTAACTTTTTTTCTGATTTGATTCCATCCATTACAAATTACTCTTCATCTTACATCTGAATTGAAGCTTTCCAAGTTTGGGGAAGGGGTTTTATTTTAGGGGGATGGAGGAGCTTTGCTTTTTCTAATAGGAATAGGATGGGAAAGGAAACATAAAATACTATGAAGTCAATTGGTTTTGTTTTTGACTGGAAATTCTAAGTGAAGATGACTTGGGAGTAAGTTTAAATCTGGGAAGAAAGTAGATGCTCTAATCAGTTGATGAGTGTCAGGTTACAGAGGGCCTCTTTCAAGAAATTTGGAAAGACTAGAAGTGGACAAAGCAAACAGCTAAATCTAAGAAAAGCTTTCATGTTTTGTTTATAGCTTCTTTAATTAAAAATAAAAACTTAGGGAAATATGGGGGGAAATCCCATTGAATTAGAATTAGGAGTTTCTTAGGCAAGTATAAGGGGAGAGGAGTAACCACATCTATTTTTTTAGGGGAGAGGGGTAACAAAATCTATTATTTTTTTACAATGTGGAAGAGATGAAGGACATTTTATTCCTTTTCCTATGGTTGAAGGAGTTGGCAGGGGAGGGGAGGGGAGGAGAGGAAGGGGAGGATACTACAATAAAAGTTTTTTTTATAAGCTAATGAAAGATGGACAATATAAATTGTTTGATTAAGAACTATGAAAACTATTCTAGACTAAACATTTACCTTTTCCCATACCTGTTGTACAGAGTTATGGCACTGACAACCAGTAACTGTTCTATGTTTCTTTATTTGGGGCATTTTATAAACTTTTCATGGAATTTAAACAAGGACATGTCAGTATTCAGTTCTCAATTAAAGTATACCTCAAATCTTGGAGAACACTTTGCAGAACAGATGAATGAATAGGCTGTAGCATTTATATTATTTTACCTTTTTTTTTGGTTAGAGACAAAAATAACATCTCTCTTCTTTCTATATGCTGTTATCCCAGCTATTTTAATTTTCCTCTAAAAGGGAGACACCGTAACTACAGAATTGTGTCCATTGAGATATGGAATATTATTTTGTGTGAACATTTTTATGTTAAAACCCATGATTTTATGCATCAGCTATGGGAGGGGTGACGGGAGGGGGGGGGAGAAAAAGAAAATGATCTTTGTTTCCAATGAATAATGTTTGAAAATGACCAAATAAAATAATGTTTAAAAGAAAAAAAATCATGATTTTAAAATTACATTTTTATGTTTTTTAAAATAAATGCTCATGGCTAGTACTGTGTACCATCATAAGAAAGGCTGGAAAAGCTCTTGTATCTTTATAAGGAAATTTAAAAGTCATATTAATGGGTCCATAAGATGAAAGCTCTTAAAGGCTGTCCCTTTACCATGAACCTCACTGCCTCAAGTAGAATAAATATATCATGGATGATGCAATATACACACTCCACCAGAGGCCCAGACATAAACAAAACCTTTCCGACTGCAGCAAGAGCTATGCTGAAAGGAATTTGACTTCAACAAAGACCCTTATAATAAACTTACAATGATCCCTGCCGTCCAAGGGTTCAGAAGGAAGACTGCGCACACCAGAAACGTGCAGGCCAGGACCACACTAATGGACAAGAGAAGCCAGTGCCGAAGGCCAATATACTGCTCCCAGAAGAGAAATGGGTATCCATTTGGGTAGCTGGAGACTCCCAGGCTTGTGTAATTATTGCAAATTGTTCTCACTTTCTCAATAGCTTCTACAAAGTCTGAAGTATCACGTAACCCATTGAGGTAGAAAGGAAATTGAGCATATTCGATCGGCTCTGCTGGAGGAACTAGAGAGAAAGACACAGTGACAGGTAAAGAAGGGGTCACCGGCGAGAGGAGGGATTTTTAACATATTCAAATGAAAATAAATATGCTATGATTGAGTTTAGAAAAATGTGACAAATTCACATTTTGGGGGCATTATTGATCATTTTGTTTCCCCCTTCCTCAGATCTCTATAATGGCAACCAAATAAAAGTCTTAGAGAAAATAGGGTCCACAAATTCGTGTGGACTCTGTTACTTAGGAAGAGTAAATTATTTAGGTTGAACATTAAAAAAAAAAAACAAGCTTCTGAACTTTATTTTTCAGGTTTGAAGATCCCTTTTTAAAAGTGTGTGAATTGATGATATTGACTAGAAAACAGTCCGTTCGAACCTAGTTTTATTGAATCATTCTAAAGAATCCCAGGAATGGGATGCTTCATTGAAAAAAAAAAAGTAGAACTTTATCTTTTAGTTATCTAAGAAACTTACATTTTTCATGCAATGCTAAGTCTGTGGCAACAGAAAAAAAAAAATCCTCACACAATAAGCATTTAGTTTCTGCCGTTGTGTGTTCCAGACCCTTCAGGGTCATTCAGTTGACTTGCTAAACATGATTTGCCCTATTATAATCTCAACTATAAATTTTCATTAAGACAAGACTTGGCCGACTGCCACAAGGCTGTAGGGTCCGAATACAGTGAAACACAACTGGTTTGCTAGCCAATCATCTCCCTGTTTCCAGCCTTGTTCTTCCAATCCAGTAAACAAAGTAGAGGTCTCCCAAGAATGTAAATGCAAACTGAATGCATACAGGATCATGTTTAAATCCTGCTTGGGGAGTAGATGTAAAAAGGATGCTTTTGTACACACAAATACGACTCTTGGTGTGGATCTAAACATCTCTGACAGACTACAGGTGTTTGATGGCTTATGGGAACGACCTAACTTGGCAACAATTCTTTGACACTAAAGTTGACAAAGTTAAGAGTAAACATAATTTCTAATGGCAAACTTGGGGAGCAACAGAGTATCATTCAATCGGGGGCGACTTTTATTTTTTGCAACTAAAAAAGGGCATTGAAAAGAAAGGAGAAGGCAAGTTTGTGAGTTCAAACCACAGTAAGATCACAGACTCTAATTTCTCAAAGTGATAGAACCTGGCCTCAGCACAACCCGTATGTTCCATTCTACAGCTGCGTGTGTCTCTCAGAGCTTTAAAGTAAAAGAAACATATTATTCTGTTTACACCTCTGAGATCTGTACAGTGTCAACGGATCCAGAGAGTCACTAGGGCTGCAAGAAAAGGCTGCACACCCATCTAAACTGTGAGACACTTAAATAAAGTGTTACTTACTTCTCAGTCTTGTGTCTGGCATGTAGTCTGCTTTGTCATGGACCCATTCGGGACGGTGGGGTCGAATGTTGGCCTGAGAGGCAGCATAGGCAACTGGGTCATTACTGACCCAAGCGGTCAGGTAGATATAAAAAGCACTAGGGTTAATGATACCATCTGCATCCACCAGACGCTGTTTAGTCAACTGAAAAATGGGAGAAAGAGAGGAATTGGGTTTGGCGTTCAAGGACTTAACATTATAAATAAATAAATCTGTTCCTTCCTAGAAAGAAAAGAATCAAAGCTTACAGCAAGAGTCACAACCAAGCAGAGAATGTCTACTGTTTAAAAGTGCAGAAAATCCCATTGGAACCTATTTGATTACTTTCTTTTTTTTTTTAAAGCACATCATAGTATGCAAAGATTTTTTTTTTGTTTACAACACACATATAACTCTACAGATGGTTCTAGAATAAACTGAACCAATTAAACCTGAATGCTAAAAGACTGTCTGCAGCCAAAGGGGAAAATGACCAAGCTGGAAAAACATATTTAAAGGAGGAAAAAAAAAACCTGGCAAGAATCCCTATACACGTCTGTGTGCAGTTAACCTCTGTTGTTAACACTGAAGGAAATGCCACCCAGTAAATGGAGGAGAGCTATAAAAATAAAACAACATCTGTATAAATTTTGCTAACACTTGCCTCCTATGACCTGTGTATTCAGAAAATGCCCAACGCCAAGAAAGTAGAAGAGTGTGCTGCAGTCATCTGTTGACTGTGGGGTAAACCTATTTCTGGGAGACTCTATATTCCAAACCTAGAGATGGCTCAACATTCTCCAGCCAAAGTCAGACTTGTGGACTTCACTCAGATTAAAATCATTTTGATTTGTTTGTTTGTTTGAAACTCTGGCCTGATTCCAGCTCTGTGTCTTTTTAATGAAATGAAAAACAACAGTTAAAAGAGAAAAAGTGAGAGAAAAGAAAGACAAAGAAAGAGGGAAAGAGAGCAAGGGGGAAACTAGAATCTAAGGATCTGGATTCAATTAATCTCCAGGATATTCAACAACTGTATGTCTTCAATCTGTCTTGAAGACTGTGCACTCCAGCTCCCAGCCCCTATGGATGCAGTATACTTTTCTCCCAGGAGGTATGGTCCAATTCCATTTGCCCAAAGTATACCTGATCCATTAAACCAAAGCTGGCTCCTTGAGTGCCTTCCTATGATACACCCCTCTCTTGACATCCCTTGCCCAGATCTCTCTCATAAGGTCTTGTCAAGCCTGTCACTCTAAAGCATTGTGCTCCACATGCCATAATAACTTTGAACAATACTCAGTCAATCTGTCACCTTTAATATAAGTGGGGAGACAATGCACAGAGATCATTGGTATCACTATTTTCTTTGTGAAGGCAAAAAAAAAAAAGGAAGTTCTATAGATAGGAAGAGTTTTCTTTTCACATCGAGAGATCTCTGATAAAGTTGCACACTTCAAAGCATAAGAGAATTGTATTCTCTAACTCAAGTGTCAAGGAAAAAAAGATGCAAATGCAATTGCAGTGGGAGAATATAGTGGCCACATAAAAATGACTCATCGTACATTTTTAGTGGACAGCTTGGCCCACTCACATTCCAGAGGTCTGCCTTTCCTTTTGATTCATTCAGGACAGGGTAACTTATCTTCACTCCTTGGGCCATGGTGACACAAAGGGGTCAAATAATGAAAATAATCATTCCTCCAACTCCTCTACTAACCTCCTTTGATTTCTCCACTTGCCAGAAAGAGCAGACTTCTTCAAATCAAGCTACTTTTCAGATTGAGATCACAAGAAAGAGAAAAAAAAAGCAGCATTGCAGAAGTCAACCACCAATGATATTTTACATTCATTTAGTGGCTTGGACTTTTCAAAGAGCTCCTGCATATTATCCTTACAATGACCCCCCAGTGAGAGAGAAGGCATTATTCCTATTTGACAGATGAAGATAGGCTAAGGATGAGGAACTGGACAGGAAACTCCATAGGAGAAAAATTCCCTCCACCTTCTCTACCACTGACACCTAAAGCCTGGGGTTGTTCCAATGCATTACTTTATCACTCTTTATATGGAAGAGGGGTTAGACTTGTTCTTTTGGGGCCCCATTTGGGAGAACTAGAAAAAATAGGATAAAAACTGCAAAGAGGGGAATTCAGGCTTGATGGAAAGAAAACATTCCCAACAATTAGAACTATCTACACGTGGAATGGGCTTCCTTGGGAAACAGTGGATTTCCCAGTATCACAGCTCTTCAAGTAGATGTTATCTGATTACTTGTATAGTATATCATAGAGAAGATTTTTTCTGTTCCATTACAGGTTGGACTAGAAGCCCCTAACAAATCTGGAAGTGTATCAATGACAAGCTTTTCCATTTCTGAACTGACTCCCCAAAGATCTTTTCTTTTCTCTTAAAAACAACAACAACCACCCTTCCCTTCTGTTTTAGAATCAATACTAAGCATTGATTCCAAGGCAGAAGAATGATACAGACTAGGCAATTGATGTTAAGTGACTTGTCCAGGTTCACACAACTAGGAAATGTCCATCCTCCGCTGTCCTTCCTAGAATGTTTCCTTCCAATATTTGTAATATTACAGATGTAGAGTTGGATGAGAACTTGAGGGCCTTTGAGTCCAACCCTCTTATGTATAGACAGTGAAACTAAGGCCCAGAGATATTAAACAATCTATCCAAACTCACACAAATAACAAAAGAAGGATTGGAACCCAAATGCTCTGACTCCAAACCCACTCCTCTTTCCATCGTTCCACAAGTACCTGGCTGATGTCAATGGGCTTATCTCGGCTGCCAGTTTGCACCAGGAGTTTGTAGGCCAGCACTCCATCATCTGATCCATTCTTATAATTGTTCTGCATGATCTTTCCAGTTTCCCAGTCATTGTCAAATGCATCCTGTAGTCCTAGAGGAGGAAGTAGACCAGCACACCACCTTAGAATTCGAACTAAAACAAAGCCAGCATTTATCTCAGAGGACAAAAGATGAGAGGAAAAATCAACCAACCTATCCAGTGTGCATTCTAATTCTTGTCTGATGACATTCAGAAGGATACAGTTTTTGTGAATGAGCATGGAATTCATCTGAATATATTGGAGTACATTTGAATTTGAAAGCCACCAACCCTTTGGGAGCCCCCCCCCCCCAATTACTTGTTAACATCTGCTTAAGTTTAGCACTTTTTCTTAATCTAGATTTTACGTTTAGCTACACACATATATGTGCGTGTATGTACACATGTGTGTATAATACACATACATGCACACAATCCTCTTCTTCCTTCTCCCAACAACTCTCACCTTGTCCTATTCACGGCTTCCCACTCTGTAAAGCAGGTAAACTACGTTAACTCAAGGAAGAGGACCCCAGAAGGAAGAGCTGCATCTCTGAGCTACTGTAAGGTGCTAAGCTACAGGTTCATTCATAGAACTAGGAATTCCACTGAAAGAGGAGAAAACAAGCCAGCCTCGAGCTTCCAACTTCAAACGGCAACTCAGCTGCTTCTCGAGCACAGCGTGAGCGAACACGATTTTGTCAATTTGTTCCATCTGTTCAACTTGTGTAGCTAATATAAGCTGTGGGATCTATTGCCAGCATATGTAAAGATCACAGCCAACACCTATTCACTCTCAACTGTTCTTTTCCTTTTTGCCACCCTTAAATGGGGCGTGCGTGCGTGCGTGCGTGTGTGTGTGCGCTCGCTCACGCGGCTTGCTCGTGCACTTGAGAATGGGCATGTGTATCTGGGTCTGTGTAGAAAGGGGAGGGAAGGAATAGGGCTGTGGGTGGAGGGGAAATACCTCACAGCACTAAATTTGGATCAGATTTAGAACAGGAAGCCACAGCCCCATCAATACAAGAAAGCTCTGTGAGAACAGATGACAAACCGCATGTCCAAGGAAAGAGAGCACTTGGAGGGTGGGGGGCGGGGGCGGGAGGGAGCCCACCAACCCACCTCGCTCACAGCTGCACTGAGCTTCCATAATCAAAACCATCATTACAGATCTGATCGTTTAGCTACAGCTGTAAAGAGATAGAAGTGTTGGAAGAGAAAACATGGCCCCCCGTGACACAGCCCTAGGCTTTGAGTGATCACTGGCATTTACAAACTCTTCACCCGTACCACCTCTTCCTCCCTTTCCCTTCCCCCACTCCCTTCAAAGTCACCTCCCAAGTAGACCTCCAAAGCCCAGGAAAGTCCCTCTCCCTCTCTCCCTCTCTTCCTCTCTCCCTCCCTTCCTCTCTCTCTCTCTCTCTCTCTCTCTCTCTCTCTCTCTCTCTCTCTCTCTCTCTCTCTCTCTCTCTCTGTCTCCCTTCCTCTCTCTCCCTCCCTCCCTCTCCCCTTCTCTCTCTCTCTCTCTCTCTCTCTCTCTCTCTCTCTCTCTCTCTCTCTCTCTCTCTCCCTCCCTGCCTCTCTCTCTCTCTCCCTCCCTTTCTCCCTCTCTGTCTGTCTGTCTGTCTGTCTGTCTCCCTTCCTCTCTCTCCTTCCCTCTCCCCCTCCCTCCCTCCCTCTCTCTCTCTCTCTCTCTCTCTCTCTCTCTCTCTCTCTCTCTCTCTCTCTCTCTCTCTCTCTCTCACACACACACACACACACATACACACACACACACCCCTTTTGAACAAAAGCAGCCTATTTTTGGTTGAATGTAGCCAGTAAGAGGGGATAAATGCTTTTTGTTGTAGAGAGTGTGATTTAAATACTGTAATTCATTTCAGAATTTTCTTAGAGAAGGGAGTTTCTGTTTGGCCAGTATTTTCAGAATGGGAAAGTCCTTAGTGTTAGAAAAAAAAAGGAAAAAAAAAGAATTCGTCCTTTCCTGGAGAGCAGTGAAGACCCCACTTAGATACCTTCATTGTAATTGCTTTGGGCATTGTTTTTATATGAACAATTTGGGTATCTGGAATGTGTGGTCTTGTCAGTGAAAGAAAGCCCTTATTATTCAGGGTGCATGTGGGGGAGAGGCAGACAGTTATTCAGGGTGAGTGAGGGAGAGACGAGGGGGAGAGAGAGAGAGAGAGAGAGAGAGAGAGAGAGAGAGAGAGAGAGAGAGAGAGAGAGAGAGAGAGAGAGAGAGAGAGAGAGAGAGAGAAGAGACAGCCAAGGAACAGTCACTTTTAAGTTGAGACTCACTGCTTTTCATGGACAAGCATGCACCCAACATGAAGTACTGAACAGATGTTGTTTTATTGCCTAAAGCCTTTTTTTCTTTAAATAAACAACAAAACATACCCTTGTGTTTTCCTCACCACAATAAGAATTTTCATGACTTTATCACTTGAATCAGCTTTGCTTTAACCCTTTCACTTTCTTTCAAAGTGGCACACTAAGCCTTTCTCCACCCAAATGCCAAATGGCACTATGTAAAACAGAAGGAATGAAGTAGCAACCTAAGAAAGTCAGAACTCAGCTGCTCAGTGGGTACAATTACACCCATTTAAAATACTTTTAATAATTTCTGATTGATTTAGGAAAAAATATCAAGTAGTAATGAGATGATTTAATTACATATACTATACAATGAGAGGCATTACAAGAAATAGGGGTTTCACTCAATTAACACTTTTTCTCCCCCTAATATCCTTGGTGAAATGAAAGCCTAGTGTTAAAATCTGAGCCTGAAAACTTCTCTTAATAAAACATGTCATGGTGAAAATATTATGTATAAAAATGCTTTTTAGTTAAATATAACTCCAATGGCTAAACTTTTCTAAAGCGATAATATCTAATTTTAATGTAGATTACATCTGCCAAATTCAGCATACATTTGTAGCACAAGTCTACATGTATTTATGTGTGTATCCCTGATTTAATATTGTACCAGTATGCATTCCAAAAATGGTGTATGAAAATAATTTTTGTGTTCCCACTCTATATTCTTATCAGTTAAAATGACTAAAAGGGAACTGAAAATGATGTGAGGAGATGCATAATAGTTGAAATGACAACTCCATTAAAAGTCAATGAGAGTCACATGGCTAAAAACCACACACAATGCTTTGATGAGTTGATTCATGGATAATTGCTTCCTAGGAGTAAATTTTCAGTGACCAAATCAACCACGTAACAGGCCTGAAGAATATCTAGGTGGCCAATGATCAGGGTATTTGGCCATTTTGTGTACAGTGGTCCTAACCGAATCCCAACATCAGTGGAGTTAGGCATGTGATTATGGGGCTTGCCATGCCTTGAGAGTGTCAAAAAAAAAAAAATCTAACTTAGCCTAAATGTTCAGTGCTGTTAATTACATTTACTACCAAAATTATTATAACACATAAGGTTTTCATAGACTCTGAAGAGTTTGATTACAAACCTCAGGGCTTCTTTAAGTCTTTAAAGGGAAGAAAACAGAGAAATAATTTATAATACTCTCTAAAGAGGTTTTAACCCTATCCACTGCCTCCAGTTAGACAATACATTTCTGCCCCCTTCCCAAGCTCTCCATTAACATGGCATACTGAACTTCCTAATGAAAGACAAAAGACACTGAAATCAATTCTACAATAACCCTCCTCTCTTGAGATACCAACTGGCTTTGCACAGCAGATTTCTTTGTCCTTTGTGGCAAGTTATTTGCATGTCTTTTGGTCAATGGGGGAAAAAAAATTAAAAACCAGGGCATTCTTCAACTGCTTGGATTTCTTTCTACTGATAACTCCAAATCCACTGTTTTCAAAACTACTGCAAAAATGAAAACAAACTAAGGAAATAAATTAAGCTTAATCTCATGAACATGTTTGAAAAGGAACTTTAAAGTCAGAGTCCTCCTATTTACCTAAAATAAAACTGAATTAAACAGTGGTCAAGGACAGAAAGTATAATGGAGATTTATTCCCTGGACACAATTTTCAATTAGTCTGATGTCATTTAATTTGAAACTCATAAGAAAAGGAATAATTTAAAAAATCACAAAATTTGTTGGTTTCTTTGTTATGTAACAAACCAAGAATTTCTAGAAGAAAAGATATCTCAAGAGGCACTTAGTTTGTGTCCACATTTGCCAAGTAAAGCAGAGAATTACTACAATTATCTGAATAACAAGTCAATGCATAGTATTTTCACAATTATCTAGATATATCAATAAAAGTATTTTTGTCTGAATGATTCAGAAAATTACCCTAATTTGCCAGCCTCCTTTGCATGTGTATTTTTAGAATAAATTCAAATGTGTTCTAGGAATCGCTGACTATAATGTTCAATCTATGAACAGTCAAGAGAACATTTAAATTATCCTACCAAGCCAATAACATTTACTTATTTTTCCAATTCATTAACACTTCCTAGAAGTGTTTCTAACAGAAAGGAAAAGGAAGAAAGAGGTTCCTATACTCAATTTGTTTACACATAGTAAAATAATGTATATTTTGAGTAAATAGGATAAGCGGAACCATGATGCTTAATGAGCCAGATTCTCTCAAATCCACTTGAGAGTAACTTGAGAGTGAGTCAGTCAAGAAATGTCATTCATTGTTTCAGGCCAATCTATTAGGCACTATGCAAAGTGGTAAAACCATAATCTCTTTAGAGCAGCCAACTTATTCTTAAGGGATATCTTACATGTTGAAAGAATATGAATCAACACCTACAAATGGGATTTCCCTTGGGAATCCCAGAACACTCCAACCAATCATCACTATGTTGCTATTTTTCAGTTGTTTTCAATCATATATATATATTTTTTAAACCCTCACCTTCCATCTTGGAGTCAATACTGTGTATTGGCTCCCAGGCAGAAGAGTGGTAAGGGCTAGGTAATGGGGGTCAAGTGACTTGTCCAGGGTCACACAGCTAGGAAGTGGCTGAGGCCAGATTTGGTTTTCAATCATATCTTACTCTTCATGACCCCGTTTTGGGGTTTCTTGGCAGAGATACTAGAATGGCTTGCTGTTTCCTTCTCTCACTCATTTTATAGACCAGGAAACTGAGGCAAAACAAGGTTAAGTGACTTGCCTGGAGTCATACAGAATAAGTGTCTGAGAACATATTTGAACTCAGGAGGATGAATCTTCCTGCCTCCAGGTCTGGCATTCCATCCACAGTACTACCTAGGAACATCTAATAGATAGGATTGTGCAGTGGTTCCATTTTACATCAACACATAGCTTCTGGGAGTTGCCTCAGGTAAACAAAAACTGGAAGACCTGAGAACTGGACCTAAAAATTGCAAGTACTTCAGTCTGATCACTTAATCAAACACTGCAGAATCGTTTTCCCAAAGAAGACTTTTATAGAAGGAAAAGTCTAGCCTTGGACACGCTGAAGACTAAATGAAATGATTTCCTTAAAAGATACAAAGAACCCAGCTAGTTTCTTACCTTGTAGCCAATCTCGAAAGTAATGTAACCACATTTTAGGGAGCTGCTTGTTTTCTTCCAACATGACATACTTCACACTGCTGAAACTTTTGTGCAGGTCATACAGTAAGTGCTGGATGTTTGGGTAGTCTGCTTTCTGTGTGACTATATACATGTTGTAGAAGGAGAAGTATTTGAACTGAGCCGCGATAAAGTCATACTCTCGGGTTTCTCGTGGCACAATGTCCGTGAGATCCAGCCCATCTCTCACCCGAGTGGTTCCATAAAGGCTGACCCCTAACAAGCCCAGGAAAAGGAAGATAACCACAACCTGCGACAAAACAAGAGGCACAGGATCAGAGTGAAGCAACTTAATCCACCTGCCCTTCTCAAAGAGAGGGGCCATAATAAGCAGGACAATATTTTCTCTCCTATCTCACTTTAACCACCTGGTGGCTGAAGATTAAATTGGAATTCATGAGAGTTTCTCCTTCTGGGAATCAGATCAATATGGATCAATTCACTAGGAGTGACAGAAGAAGAAAACGGCTCCCCAAAATTATGACATCAAATATATTTCATATAGAAAAACAAATGATCTGTATTCCAAGAAAATTCCCATTAGAGGGACAATAAAACATCCCCAGAGTTCTTCCTTATAAAATAAGCAGAGCAACCTAGTTGTACCTTTTTAACTTTGCTGAACTCCTCAGAATACCTCAATAGAATGCATATTAATTTTTTTAAGGGTAGAGGTGGGGAGGAGAGAAGAAACATGAAATTCAATCAATTTCAAGAACAATAAAATACTACCTAGAATTTACATAATGCTTTGTGGTTTGTAAGGTACTTTATAAATATTACCTCATTTTATCCTCGCAACCACCCTGGGAAATGGGTGCTATTATTAGCCCCATTTTATTAGAAGAGGAAACTGTGATAAGATACAAGTTAAGCAACTTGTTCAGAAAACAAACACATATGCCTAAGTCTCTGAGGTTGGATTTGAACTCAGGATTTCCTGAATCAAAGTCTAGCATGGCTTAATTTGATAACCTAAAACAGAAATTCTCCATCTTTTTTATGTCATGGATCATGATCTTCTCCTCCATAGAAGATCATCACGTGAACAAACATACATATACTATCTATCTATCTATCTATCTATCTATCTATCTATCTATCTATCTATCTGTCTGTCTGTCTGTCTGTCTGTCTATCTATCTATCTATCCATCTATCCATCCATCCATCCATCCATCCATCCATCCATCCATCCATCCATCCATCCATGCATCCATGCATCCATGCATCCATGCATCCATGCATCCATCCATCTATGTATATACAATTGTATATTTGATGACAGGCTGCTATGGTTGTGGTATTCAATTCCATCCAATTCAAGTCATCAAAATATCTTTTTAAAAAGTACTTCATAGCCCCACGGGTTAAGAACCCGACTCTAAAGGAAAGGTAGCATCATCTGTTTCTGACAGATTACCTTGGCTTTGGGCTTCAAGAGGAATGGCGCATAATGCTTCTCAGCAAAAGAGGAGAGGGTCCACTTAGTGCAAGGAGGCTCCAGGCAATGAAGGTTCGAATCTGAGAACTGAGAGAGCAAATCTCGGGTTGAGCTTGTGCTTTCGGGACTGTGACAGCTGAGGTTGTCCTGTGTCATGGTGACAGGCTGTACTGAAATCTCTGAGCGGGGTTCTGCAGTGGTGTAATACACCTGGGTGTGAGGGTCATATTCAGTCCGCAACTGAACTGTTGACTGCATGGTGATCTGAGTTTCATGGGCGAAGCTGTGGCTGCTGTATGGAGGGGGAGGGCTGTAACGGGTGTTGTCATTGGTATCTGTGTAGGCTTGAGGTTCAACTTGAATCACTCTGCTGACACAAGGACTAAAAGGAACAAGGGAGAAGAAAAAAAACAGGATTCTAAATTTTTATTGAAACTGAGGAAATTCATCATGAGAGTTTTAATCTTATGCCTTTCTAAATTAAGAAGAAAAGATTATTTTATTAAGCTCAACAATGGTTGGGTTTCCATCTTGTTGATAATGTTTTTCATTAGAATATCCCTTGGCACATGCCTTCATGCCTCATTTCCTCCCATCAGCCCTGAGTAAAAGACAAGTATTATCTCCTCTTAAGAGATGAGATGCAAGGATCTTAAGTGACTTGGTAATGGTCGCAAAACTAATACTAGTTAGTCAAATTTGGAATCAAGATTTCTTAACTTAGTTCTAGGTTTTTCCTATTCTGTTACCTTAACATTATACATTCAAAAATTTTTGTTTTGTCGTTTTCAGTCATGTCTTACTCTTTGTGACCCCACTTGGGTTTTTGTTTTTGTTTTTGTTTTTTTTTTGCAATACTGAATACAAAAACTGGCAATATAAAAATACTGAAGTGGTTTTCTTTCCCTACCTAATTTTACAGATGAGGAAACTGAGGCAAATGGGATTAAGTGACAACCAGGGTCACACAGCTAGTAAGTGTCTGAGGCCAGAGCTGAACTGGGGAAAATGAATCTTCCTGACTCCAGACCAGGCTTTCCATCCATTGTGCCCATAAATAACATTGTAAATTGGATTCTGTATTACAACAAATCTATAAAGAATTCTACTTCTATTTTAGTGAAAATAATAAAATCTCTTCATAGTACTCCTTCCTACAGATGCTCAAGTGACTTGATAAATACTCCAGTCTCATCCCCTCCCAATATTATTACCATCCCTCCTTTACATGTTAAGAAATTAAAAACAACAACAACAACAACAACTAAAAAGCAAAAACTCCCATCAATTCTGGAAGCAAAGAACAAATTAACCAATCAGATGGTTGACCCTGAATATAGCCAATTAAAGTACATGATAGTGAATCTAATTTTCCTTTCACCCATCTCCATGGCTTTTGAAATTCTTTGCCAAATGGTATAATATCCTGAAGCAAATTACATAAATGACTTTACCTTTAGATTTATGAACTAGAAGATGCTGAGTAAATAATACTGCTCCATAAATCCTGAATACAAATGTACTGATCACATAAGTTTACCTTGTAAAACAACAGAAGATATCCAACCTCCTGTCCTCCCGTCTGTAGAGGTCCATGCTTAGAATAGCAGGGAAAATGAGCAGAACCATGGCAAAATTGAATACCACAACTATAGCAGCCTAGAAACAAAAGAAAAGAAACTCAAGGTCAGCAACAGGTCTCTTCCTAAAATGAGAATTGATTTTAAAAGACGTTCAACATTGTACACAGAGACTGATACACTGTGGTACAATCGAACGTAATGGACTTCTCTACTAATAGCAATGCAGTGATCCAGGACAATTCTGAGGTATTTATGAGAAAGAATGATATCTACATCCAGAGAAAGAACCATGGGAGTGGAAACACAGAAGAGGAACAACTCCTTGATCACATGGGTTGATGGGGATATGATTGGGGATAAAGACTAAATGATCACACTAGTGCAAATATCAAGAATATGGAAATGGTTCTTGATCAATAACACAGGTAAAAAAACCCAGTGGAATTATGCGTTGGCTATGGGAGGGAGGTGGGGGGAGAGGAGGGAAGGAACAGGAATCTTGTAACCATGGGAAAACATTCTAAATTAATTAATTAAATACAATTTTTCAAGACTTGAAAAAAATAAAAATAAAAAGATGTTCAAGTTCCTTTTAATTTTATCCAGTAATTCTTGAAGCAACATCTTTGAATTTTGAAATTGCAATCTTTAACAATGTCAGAAAAAGACAATGTTTATGTGAGACATGAAGCAATAAACAAATCTATCCTAGGAGTTAGAAAGCCTGGGCACTAAAGCTTAGCTCTATCCCTAGCTAGCTGGCATAACCTTGGGCAAGGCACTTATTCCTTTTCCTCATCTAGTTAATTTAGATGACATATGTGAATTGCTTTGTAAGCCTCTAAGCTCTATATACATGGCAGCTATTGTCACCACCATTATTGTGAAATAAGAAGCACTTAGTAGATCATCTCTGAGGTTTTTAACTTTTTTCCCAGCTCTAAAAGACCTCCTTCCTGACCCATCCTTTCCCCTCCTCTAGCATAGTTGGGTGAGCTTTCACCTTCCCTCTTGAAACTACTTTGCACATACTTTTGAATTTACTTATCTCTGTGAATGTGGTATTCTCTCTAATAGAATATAAGTTCCTTAAACAGAGGGACTAGTTTTCCCCCTTACTGCCTAGTACACAGCTTTATACACCTACACATTTAATGTTTATTTCATCTAGCTAAATGTAATTGAAAAATTCTGAGCATATAATATAATTTTTTGAAATATTATTAACTTGCTATTAATTGAATCAAACATACAAAGAAAGAACATTGCTTATATTTCTGGGGTAATTTCTTTAAAAAAAAACAAACAAACTTCCCTTTCCGTAAATTTCTAAAATGGACCTGATATACATCCATGTATAACCTAGTGGAATTGCTGGTCAACCCCGGGAGGGCATAGGGAAGAGGGGAGGGAGATAGCATGAATGAATCATGTAATCATGGGGGAAAATGTTAAAAATAGCTCTGATCTGGCATTTTCAGAACTTGTGTATGATTGTATATCACAAGAATATCTTATAAACAATTTAAAATTTCAGACATCTCCCCTTGGGGTTTTTAATCAGCCTCATATATCCTCTGTAATACCCTGTGGGGCTGCTGAATATACACAGTAAAATAAAAGGTCAAAGATAGTAAAGCAGAAAAGAAATTCCTTTGGGTGATTATGACATATAAAGAATAAACAAGTATATATATTTAAAAAATCACTCTATAATTTGGCATAAATCTTAGATTAGATTCTGAAGCATTCCAGCATCCTGTTGACTTAGTAAAGATTATAAAATTGGGTCTACACAGGATAATTCAACAGAGGGCCAGGTAAATAGGGAGAAAAATGGAAGGAACCCATTAAAATGTTTTCTTCTGAAACTATAAATGCCCAATATTTAAATAAAAACATTTAGAAATTAAAATTAAACTTCTTGTGATGTTTGTTAAGGAATAGCTAAATACTAAATACTTCCAAACTGGGAAGACCATTGGGGGAAGAAAAAATTAGAAAGAAGAACCAACTGAAAATGTGAATAATAATGATGATAATGATAGCTAGCATTGATATAGTCCCTACTATATGCCAAGCACTGTGCTAAGAGTTTTACAAATATGTTCCTTTAATCTTCACAACAACCTTGAGAGTTGGGATCAATAGACTGCCATTGTATAGTTGAGAAAACTGAGGCAAAGACAGATCAAGTGACTTGCCCAGAGTCACATAGCTATTAAGTGTCTACGGTTAAATTTGAACTCAGTTCTTCCTGAATCCAGACCCAGTGCTTTATCCACAGAATCTCCTAGCAAAAAGCTAGTGTTTTGAAGAGGTTTATAACAAAAGGAATATTAGAGATGAAATTACATCCTGCATTCCTTAGAAAAATAATTGACCTGTATGAATTTTCTGTGCTGCTTCTTTATAATGAGAGATTTATAAAGTGATTTTGTTTTGTTTTCAGTAATTTTCGTATCCTTTAGAAGCAAATTTTTAGATATACTTTTCATGTTCCTAGATGATCTTTCTTATTTGAAAATTCTTTGAGGTTCCACTAGTTCAGCAAAACCTAAATGATCCCAAAATATTATTACTGTGAAAAACTTTAAATTATCCTTTTATTCTAGAAATATTAATTTATGTCAAATCATCAGAGAAAAGATCCCGGATCTCTGAAAGTTCTCTGATACTTAGAGATCATTGGGCATATATCATGCCGCCATATACTGCATTGAGGTAATATGAGTTCTAAGAAACGTAGAAGATCATTTGAGGTCAGCTTTGTTTTTGTGACGCCTCCTCGGTGCCTTGCTTATGACTTTGTGCTTCCTTGGCACTTAATAACAATTTATTTTCCTAGTGACTTCTTTTAACTGAAACTATAGAATGTTCTTCCTTTTGAAGATGTTTGTTAATTTTTAAATTTGTTTTTATTCTTCCTGGGAAGGATAAACTTAGGAAAAAGAAGCCTGTAACCGATGATGGTGAAAGTTATAGAAATGATGAGCTTTGTGCCTTAGAGATTGAGTATAGAAGGACTGGTTAGAAAGTTAGTGATAGAGATGAGCCAAAGGTGCTGACACCCACTAGAAATCTACAGCAGAGGGGCAAAGACAGGGATAAACAGGAGAGGATACAGGGAGGAGACAATTATTCCTTCTCCACTCCCTAGCACAGCATCCTCAATCCTATTCCCTTCCATGCTGAAAAGTAAGGAACACAAGAGTAATGGAGACTAGATTAAAAGAAAGAAGAGGTTATTTCCAGGGGGAGGGGGAAAGTGTGGGTAAAGCAGCTGAAAAGGCAACCTTTTTCATTTTTTTTTTGTTTTTCTTTTAAAAAAATAAATGGGAAGCACAGACTTCTGGGGAGGGGGTAGTAATGCTACTTTTGCATCTGTTAACTGAAGTGAAAGAAACTAAGGGAGGCTAGTAGTTTGGGGCCCTACCTAAGGTATGAGCTGCTCTTTTCCATTCTTGGTGGACCACCCAAGGAGAGTGGGTGTATATCATAGCCAGAGGTGATGAACAGCCAAGGATGCCTGTCACTTAGACTTCCACCTTATGGATGACGATTGGCAATTCCCTTCTGATAGAACATGCAGAGCCCAGATGTTCCCCCTTTCAGTCCCCACCCACTCTCTTTGCCTCCAAGGCTTTAATTTTATTAATTAAATTCTTAAAATAACAGCACAGAAAACTGTTGGTGCCAGAAAAGGAAAGTAGTGAGTCTTTTTTTTTAAACTACATTTAAACAGGCTAGGCCAGTTTTTTTTTTTAAACAGGTCCAAACTCTGAAGGAACTATGGGTATTCCATAGAGTAGATATTATCCCATAAGAAAAGCAGCTTAGGGGGCAGCTGGGTAGCTCAGTGGATTGAGAGCTAGCCCTAGAGACTGGAGGTCCTAGGTTCAAATCTGGCCTCAGCCACTTCCCAGCTGGGTGACCCTGGGCAAGTCACTTGACCCCACTGCTTAGCCCTTATCACTCTTCTGCCTTGGAGCCAATACCCAGTATTGACTCCAAGATGGAAGGTAAAGGGTTAAAAAAAATTTAAATTAAAAAAAAAAAAAAGAAAAGCAGCTTAGCATGGTGGATAGTAGGCTGGCCTCTGAGACAGGAAGTCATGGGTTCAAGTCCCACTTCTGACATAGTATCAGCACTGTAACAACAGGTAGATCACTTAGTCTTTTTCTCAGTGCCTTCAAACAATTCTATAAAATAGTAAGTTGTGGAGAAGCTACTGAACTGCATTGGCCAAGGAAGTTCCCTACACAGTGACCTCCTAACACTGATAAAATCACAGGATATAATAAAAAGGACAACTAACCTATGTGGGAATATATATATATATATACACACACACACACATATATATGTATAATGTAAATATATAATGTATAAATGTGTAAACAATATTTTTCACAAACTCATTTGCCATGTTAGTTATAAAGATAAAAAGTCTACTTATTTTGAGCTCATGCCTTTTATATGCTGCTAGGAAAAAAAAATCCCTTCTCTATTTCTAATTTGAACTTATGTTAAATGGAAATGCTCCCCTAGTACGATACTAATGTTGCTTTTCCCTGACAATTCAGAATGAGTAATATTTGATATCGTGATGATCTATAAAGGGATATAATTTGACCTATAATGTATTTAAATGCATGTAGCAATGAGCCTTCTCTTAACTGAGTCCTTTATTTTACCACACAAGTCCACCAACTTCCCTTTGTACAATCTTTGATGAACCCTATTCTTCCCATTCCTAACATATGTAACAAATCACACTGTGGGGGAAGAGGCGCATTAAAATGTTCAGGCCTTCACATCATGGTTCACCCCGGTGATCTGAAAGAGTTAGTGAATCTCTCCAAAGCCCAAACTTCTACGAAGGGAGAGAGTTAAATATTTTTTAAATCAATATAATTCAACCACTAATAAAAACATTAAACTAGCATTTGGGTTCTAATGAAAATTTCTAAGAGCAGTGGGATTTCAATGACAAAATCTCTGGTCCCTCTACTATCTTTACTAATATTCTTCCCTGGTTTAATTAGAGAATGCCCTTTCCAATCACCAATGGATACCTCCTACAATCCTATCCACCATTCAAACACCTGCTTGAATGCTGTTCCTCTCCATCCCACAACCAGAAGTGACCTCTCCCTCTTTGCTAGAGCTTCACTTGTTCTTTTATTACATTCACTCAAATATACCCATTGAGATGGAAGAGTAGAAGGTGGAAGGAGGGAGTCTCAGGGAACTCTCATAATGGCAGGATCTTAACCACAGCATCATCACAGGACAGCCCTTTCTATGAGCTGAATTCCCAACTTGATGGCAATATCATGCGCAGCTTCCATATACCAGATGTTTGTGTGGCATGATATGTTCAAAAGAACATCAGATTTAGGGTTAGAGGGATTAAAATCCTGACCTTACTAATTGTATAAGTCATTTAACCCTTTGGGGCTCAACTTTACTTATCTACAAAACGAGGAGACTAGACTAAAATCCTATCTAGCTCTTTATCAATGACAGAATATAGCGATGGGGCAACTAGGTGGTGGGCCTGGAGTAAAAAAGACTCATTTTCCTGATTTCAAATCTGGCCTCAGATATGTAATAGCTGTGTGAACCTGGGGAAGCCACTTTAACTTGTTTGTCTCGGTTTTCTTATCTATAAAATGAGGTGAATAAGGAAATGGCAAATCACTTCAGTATCTTTACCAAAAAAAACCAAAGCTGACCTCAAACACTTCCCAGCTGTGTGACCCTGGGCAAGTCACTTGACCCCCATTGCCTAGCCTTTACCACTCTTCTGCCTTGAAGCCAATACACAGTATTGACTCCAAGACGGAAGGTGAGGGTTTAAAAAAAAAATGGAGTCACAAAGAGCTGGACACAACTGAAACGACTTAATAGTAGTGCCCTAACAGGACCACAGTATCACAGGATATATACAACACTCAAAAGAAGGAAGCAACAGAACTATGCCTTTCCTTCCTTTTATTACTGAAGACTTAGCTAGTTCATTCCTTCCTTTCCTGTTAATTAAAAAATGCCTATGAATCAATAATCAATATAGGCACTATACTGGATACTGTGAATAAGAAGAGACAAAAATGAAACGGGTTCTGTGGTTGGGGAGCTCACAATCTATCCAGGGTGTTTTATACCCAGACAAGAGCAATTGACAATGGTAATCACCTGCGATGCCCCTTTGATATGTCCCCTTTTCTTCTAGCTTTCCCAAGTGCCTAAAGAGTTATCTTGTACTCTGTGATTGTGTTGATAAAAAGAAGTGGGAAGAAGGCAAAGGCACCTCTGTTTCTGAACATACTGCACTAAATAAATGTAAATTGCTTTTATTACTTAGTGGTTTTCTAATGGGGATGGAAAAGGAAAAGAGAAAAGCAGGAAACGATTTTAGTGCTTCTTTAGGTGCATCAGGAAAAAAAGGACAGAGTTTTCTTGTTTAAATCAACACTAAATAAAATGGAAAAATAAAGGAGAATGGTGATGACCAGAGTTAAATGATTAAATGATATATTTTAGGTGTAAGTTAGGAAATGCACAAAGCACTACAGTTCGCTGGGGACAATTTTGCATTCTGATTATGGTATTGTGATTAAAAGAAACATCAGCTATTGAAAAATCATCTCATTCATATTGGTCACACCTTATGACATGCAAAACAAAGACATCTCAAGCCCTGACAATGTATTTAGAGAGCACAGAGAAGGCATGGACCCTGCCTAATGGGGTCTCAGTCTAAACACTCTTCCCATTTGGAACAATAAGGAGTTCTGTTCTGGGATTTTTTTCATTGAAGAGCAAATGCCATTCAGTTACCAGCACAGCCCCAGTGCAGGTCACTGAGTGCATACTTGACACATTATTTTGCCCCAAAGGAATGGAGATGGTGTCACTGCTTATTTGTATAGAGGTGGGATTTGGACAGACCCATGAAGAGATCAGACATTTCAATATTGCCAGAAAAATTCACCCACTTCTTTTAATAGGGCTGGAAAAAATTCTGCTGGGATACTGGGCGGGGGGTGGGGTGGGGGGGGTGGAGGAATAAAATGGATGTTAACATCTGTTTCTTTATAGGACTGAACAATTTTGGATCACTCCAGATCCTTACTTAACCTGTGGGAGACTCTCCAATGTAAACACAATGAATATAACTGGTTACAAATCATCACAACTGGGTACATTTTAGAAAAAGAGAATTTATGAAGTCTACTTGCCAGTTTTAAAAGTGACCAAAATATCTTTTAAGTAGCAGCTCTTTTGGAGTATTGAAGTAATTATAACATTTTTTTGGGATACTGAATAAGCCAGAGTTTCCCAGTATATAAACAATTCCTGGAGTATAAAGGAGGCCCTCTTGGGATGAAAACACAGTTTACTAAATAGTGCTCTAGTGGCTTAAATCAGAAATACAGTTTCCCTAAAAGTTATTTTTCTCTGGGAGAAATTTTTATAAAAAAAGAGTAGGGGACTTTAGTTCATTATGTATTTAAAACAATATTTTGTCCATATATAATACTATATAAAAGAAAATATTATAGGTATATTTTTTAAAAGGTCACCATGGGTAATCTTTAATATGATCAAAGGATCATGTTAAATAAAAGACAATTAAGAAATGAGTTTCATCTTGGATTGATGTGTATGGATGAGATAGAGATAAATGTGAGAAAGAAGGAGTGAGATAAGAGTGTGAAAAGGTGGGGAGGGGAGAAAGAAAAAAGAAAAATAGGGGGAAAGAAGAAAAATCTTCACTTGCTCAAAATTTACAAGTTTCTATTCAATTCAACTATTTCTGAAGATGAGACAAAAATAAAATCTCAAAGTCTTGTTCAGAAGATGCCTAAAAATGTTAAAGAAAAGGGAGGAAAAGCTGAATAACTATATGATCTGGACAAATTTACAATTATACAAAATTGCTGATTTAATTATATGATTAAGAACAATTTAAAATATTTTCATTATTCCTGAATTTGTCACAGGTCAGTTTAAAATGTATTCACTTATTCAACAAATATTCAATTGAGTTCTTTTTTTGGAAACCCTTACCTTCTGTTTTAGTATCAGTTCTAAGAAAGAAGAGGGGCAAGGGCTAGACAACTGGGGCTTAGTGACTTGCCTAGAATCACACAATTAGGAATTATCTGAGGACATATTTGAACCCAGGTCCTTTCCATTCCAAGCCGGACCATTCTATCCACTGTGATATCCAGCTATCCCATTCAATTAAATTCAACGAGCATTTAAGTATCTATTAGGTACTAGGCAATAATCGAGAACAATGATCTTTCCAAAAATATTTCAGTGCTTCATATTTTTCTTCAATACCAAATCAACGGTAATCAAGAATTTATAAAAACTTTTTGTCAAAAGGTCGCATAATATTAAGAAATGCTAGAATTTAGATGATCCCACCTTGCAACTGTTTTGGCCTATCAAAGACAGGGTGACAGTAAACTCTGAGAAGGCCACGTGTATCTCATATTAAAGATCATCAAAATAGCAGCATGGTACAATGGAAAAAAGCATGATTTCATAAGTTAAAGGGACCTGAGTTCAAATCTTATTGTCGCTTCTGTGACTTTACCTCCTTGGGCTTCATTTTCTTTAACTGCAAAATTAGAGGATTAGAACAAATGGCTTTCTAAAGTCCTTCTAAAGCCTCTTTGATCCTATAAGTTCTAGTTGAGTTAATAGGTTTATTTGTTAGCTTAAGTTAAGAAGCTTTATAAAATAATGATTGCAGCTAGGTATTGAGTTTGGTTTTTTAAGATGCTTTACCTTCTAGCATATTTGTGAACTCAAATGTACAATTATTTGCTAAAGGCACATAATGCCTCTGACAATAGAGACGAGTTCAAACAAAAAAAAATCAGGAACTGACCAAAATGTAACATAATTAATTAATTTGCTAATTGATTTTCCTGTTCCTGAATGACTGTAACCTTTTTTTTTTGCCAAACAATATCAGAAGAGTAAGATAACATGAATAGGTAGAATTTAGGACATAAAAAATTATATTTAATAACACATCATACATATAATTAGAACATTTCAGAAAGAATGCCATATATTAAAACCAAAACAAAAAACCAAAACACTCCTTGTGGGCAGGGACTGGTTTTTTTGTTTGTTTGTTTTCATTTTATCTCTGGGCTCCCTAAATCTAACATGACCCCAGAAGCACAACTGGTTGTTGATAAATGTCCATGAAGTGAAATGGAATTGAATTTGCCCCTACTGCTGAACTTTGAATCAGAAATGATCAGATCTTTACAATGAACATTTGCAGCCTGAAAAATCTAAGGGAGAAATAGATTAGGAAGCACTCTCATATCGATATAAAAATTAGGAATGAGATTACTACATAATGAAAACTAGGGCCTGTTGAATATTTTTATGCTCTTAAATATTTATTGGAATTTTGTAAAAAAAAAAAGAAAGAGTAAAAATAAATCGTGTGCAAACATACACGCAGATTTCTATACAATTTTTCCAGGGGAGATGAGCCTAGGAAAAGAGGAAGGGTTTAAAAATAGTTCTATCAGTATTGTTTTTTTCTATCAGTATTTCTCAAATCCACACATTAGAGGAAAAAATAGAATTTGTGGTTTTCTTTTTAAAGGTGGTATATTTTGTGACATCTAAAGAAAACAAATGATCTGTGAATTAATTCCCTTGCAGCTATCTCTCCATGAATCTGCGAAACCTGGACTTGAGACTTTTGGAGTATTTCTAAGAATCTGCAAATATTTAACCTAGTAGAAACTTACCTGAAGTGAAAATGCCCGAAGAGCAGGAATAGGGATTAAAGCTGCCATAAAGAAGGCTGTGACATTGCTGATGGAGGTGAGGGCCACACTGGCTCCAGTTCTCTTCAAACATTCCCCTGTTCTGTCCTGGAAATGACATATGGCGTCTTTTAAAGCTACATAGAGTATGTAGATAACACATCTAATTAATACGAGTAAACCACAAACATTTATTAAATGATGGCTATGTACTAAGCACTGAGAGAAATAAAATCTAGACTGCTTTCTTCCCTTGAGGAGTAGAACAGGCAAACATGGGGGTAATCCCAAAAGGAAGGGACTAGTCCTGAGAGGGACCTGGAAAAACTTCTTGGAGAAGGTGGGAGTTTAGCCAAGACTTGAAGGAATTGGGGAGGAAGAGAGAATATTCAAGGTGGAGGGAGGCCAGTGAAAAATGACCAAGTGAGAGATGGAGTGTCTTAAAAGAGAATTAGCAAGGAGGTCAGTATCACTGAATTTGATGCAGATGTGTTGAGTATCAGAAGACTTAAGAGTAGGTAGGTGGCTCAATGGATGGAGAGCCAAGTCTGCAGACAGAAGATCCTGGATTCAAAGATGGCCCCAGATCCCTCGAACTGTGTGACCCTTGGCAAATCACTTAACCCTAATGGCCTAACCTCTTCTACCTTGGAGCTAATACTTCATACTGACTCTAAGACAGAACATAAGGATTTTTTTTTTTAAGTGCAACAGTGGAAAAGTGTAAGAAGGAGTCAGATTATAAAGGGCGGTGAAAGCCAAACAGTGGGTTTTCCATTTGACTCTCAAAGTAATAGGGATTAAGCCATGACCCAATTCAATTATAAAGCAAAAACCTGATATAATTATAGGTTTAGTTTTATCTCCTACTACCAGCATTAATAATGATTTAATTTATTTTTATTTTAATCATTATTAATATATCATTAATCCATTATTATTAATTAATAATGATTAAATTAAAATAAATAATTTAAATATAGTTTTTTAAGAAAGCAGATCACTATTAAGCTATCAGAAAAGCACTTTAAAAATGGATTTTAAATTGTTAAATGAACATCATATAATCATTTTTAAAGGTTAACAAAAAGACTCAGCATGGCTGTAGAATTGAAGTTTCAGTTAATGCTGACATGAAAAAAATGTTTATTTTATTAATGAGGATATGCACTGAATCAATTCACTGCTGTTTTCAATTCTTTTCAGACAACAAAACTGGCATGCATTGACTTCATCATCAAACTATTTATCTTCTTGAGTGCTAGCATTGCATATACTTTTGAAAAGCATGTTGCAATAAGCCAGGAGACCACACAAGGATTTAGCCTTTATTCAGAAATTGGGAAATGTTCTCTCTTACTTCAATCTCTATTTACTTTTTACATAAAAGTACAAAAAAGTTGAATCTGTAGTGACCAGACTCTTAAGCTGCTGAACAAAAGGGAATGCAGTGAATTTAGTTTTCAGAAAATTTTTAAAAAGGCAGCTACAAGTTGCTTTGTAAAAGATATAATATTTAGAAAGATAATCTGATTCAAAAATTAAATTCATATTCCTATTTAAAAAGAAAAGCTATGCCAAGAGAAAAGTAATTTGGACCTAAGACAAATAGGCTTCCAGGAATTCTTGTGAGTCTTTTTAAATTTTACCTCATTTAAAATAAATGTTATTTAGCCAATGTTGGGGTAAATCCCCTTCTTTCTTCTATACAAGCAACTCTTTTAATGCTCCAAGCCAATTCTTCTGATCCTGGAATTGGATTGTAAGATTTATCACCCCCAAAAAATGAACTAAGAAGAAAGGGACTATAATTCTTGCTATAAGGTATGTTTGTGTTTGCCACTGGCTCCCTTTCATTCTTCCCCCATGTTTTTCCATTACCTCAAAAGGGATTCTTTTATTCTGCCCTGTTTCGCTGAATGCATGTGCCAAGAGGAAAACATCATCCACACCGACTCCAAGAGCAAGAAAAGGCAAAACCTATGCAAAAAGAGTAAAATGACAATTGTATTATTGTACTGATGACCTGCTGTTACGCAGCTACCTAGAAGAACTCTTCAAGTGTCCTCTAAAAGGTGTCCAAAATGAAGGCTCTAATTTTATTCTAAAGCTCCTTTGAAATGACCCTTTCAAGGAGTGCTTGTATAACTCAACCTTGAACACAGAACTGCATGAAATCCTAAGCTTTGAGAGCTCTAAAGCGAGAAGGGGTAGAAAGAGATCCAAAGAACCAAAGTCAACATCTATATTGACAATTCCTCCCTCTTCTTAAAACTCACTGAAAACACTTATTCACTAAGTTCTAGACCTTGCTGGAGTGGACAACTCTACAAACAAAGCTAATGGGTACATGTCCTAGTGGAAGAGAATCCAAAGTCCTTTGCTCTAGGAAATGAAGATGGTTGGTTAATTCAAACCCTGGAAAGGGGGGATCGGGAGGGTTGGTGCACATGAATGTCAGATGAATGGCTCCTTGAGTACCTGAGTTGTTGCAGCATTAAAGGAAATTCCAATCAATGAGCACAGGCCCAATCCTGCAGCTACTGACAGTGCAACCAACAGGACGCCAGCCAGTCCCACAGCACCCTGGGACTTGGCACAGTCCCACCGAAGCATAGTTAAACAGGCATAGGCGAGCTGTAAGCAGAGCAATGAGGGTTGGGGTGGGAAGGAATAGAGGGGAATTGGGGGAAAGAAGAAAAGAAGAAGAAAAATAACACAAAACAAAAGCCAAATATTAGAATATATAAAGATTCAAAAGTTTTCCCAATTCTGACCCCATATCAGCTATCTATGTAGATGTAGATGGCATTATAGAGAATACACAAAAAAACTAACGATATTCGAAAATCAAAGATAGCCAAATTGCAAGGGTTCCTGTTTTATTTTTAACTTAAACATCATTACAAAGCTGGGAAGTTAGTGTTAACCACAAATTGGTATGGGAGTAGGAAGGATCAACAGAATGAAATCCTTTTTTACCATTAGTAAGTAGCCACTAGCAACTCGGATGACACTGACATCTGAGAAGGATTTCAGGATGTCATCCAGAGTCGTCGTAGTAAAAGAAAGCACCTTCTGGGTAGAGTTTTGTGCAACACTCTGATGAACCACCTGTGGAAAGGAAAAAAAAAACCCAAATTATAAATATCAAATGAAATGATATATTCAAGTTGGGATTCAAAAGCACAGACTTTCTTGAGACTTTTTTTTTTCTTTCTAAAGCATTAAAAGAAAAAGAAATGGAGCTGTTGGAGTCATCTTTGACATCAGTGTATTTACAATTTTATTTTGGGATTTGGATTCTCTATCACTTTGCTATTATAATAATGGCCAGTGTTGGAAGTGTGTTTTGCATGACAATAAAAATGAAAGAAAAGGAAACTGTACATAATAGGGTAAAAATGCCCCAAAAGCAGGAATAATCTAGCATCATAGAATCACAGGATTTGGGAGCTGGAAGTGACTTGTAGTGGCCGTCTAGTCCAACTCATTAAATGATTTGATTTTAGAATGATGAAGACAATTGCTGATTAAATTTAGATAGGTAATTTCTGGAGAAATCATTGCAGTTCATAGAATTGTAGGCTTAGAAGTGGAAATGATCTGGTATGTCAGCTAGTCTAACCCTCACACTTTCTAGATGAGGATTATGAGGCACAGAGGTAGGAAAAGTGACTGTGTACTTGTGCTCCTCTTTGTATGGTCACCCAGGGAGTATATAGCAGGGTTAAGAATGGAACTGAGGCTGTCTGGCTCCAAATCCAGAGCTTTTTTTTTTTTAATTGTCATTTTTACTCTCATTCATTCAAAATGACTGATTTTTTTTTAAGTTAAAAAAACTGTTACCTACTCCCAAGTTATATACCGTTCCTTTTTTTCTCCTAACACTATGGTTGATCTGTGGCCATATCAATTTTTGCCCCTAATACAAAACAACAAATTCTTAAGGGCACTCCTCCCCCTCTTCATTGGCTAGCCACTTTTAAAAGGTCAGAAGCAGCTCAGTCGAGGTCACTGCTTGGGAAACAAAGGCCAAATAATGTCACATGACCTCACCAATGGGACTGCAGCTGTGAGCAGATTTTGATGCCTTGCTAATGTTTTCCAGACACCTTTTCTAACTGACCAAGTGCCTTTATACAGTGCTATGTTTTGGATCTACAGTTCACATTTGGTCACTCAAAAAAACATTTTAGATAATGACAACTAGAAATGAGGTTTAATTTTTTTTTAATTTTAATCTTTGGGATCTAAGCATTCAGTCTTTTCATTGAAAAGACTAGGAGTATTTAATAAAGTCATCAAATTCTCCATAATATTACAGTAAAAAATGAACTGCATCCACCAATGAATTTTATCAAATTTTATCCAAAAATGCTTTAATTTTTTTAATTTTAATTTTATATTTTTAATTTTTATATATATATTTATATATATTTAAATTTAAATTAAATTCAAGTTTTTAAAAAGAAGATTATTGTTACCTTTTTGTTTTTACATCACCTATACTTTTAGAGTATCCTTCAGCTTCTCTTAGAGCTATCCCTTTTTAAAAAGAAGGCAAGGGGCAACTATGTGGCTCAGTAGATTCAGGGCCAGGCCTAGAAATGGGAGGTCCTGGGTTCAAGTCTGATCTCAGCGACTTCCTAGCTTTGTGACAACGGACAAGTCACATCACCCCAATTTCCTAGTCCTTACTGCTCTTCTACCTTGGAA
The DNA here is from genome assembly GCF_027887165.1 of Monodelphis domestica. Taxonomy (NCBI): domain Eukaryota; kingdom Metazoa; phylum Chordata; class Mammalia; order Didelphimorphia; family Didelphidae; genus Monodelphis; species Monodelphis domestica. The sequence continues at coordinate 273,323,534 of NC_077233.1, read as the reverse complement.
GCAATACTTAGGATTGATTCTAAGACAGGAGGCAAGGGTTTAAAAAAAAAAGGCAGGCAGACAAGAAGGAAGAGAAGGAAGGGAAGGAAAGCAAGAAAAGAAATGAAGAAAGAAATAAAAAAGGAAGAAAGAAAGAAATGAAAAATAAAAAAAGGAAGGAGGAAAAAAAGAAGAAAGAAAGGAGTGAAAAGGAAGAAAAAAGAAGGAAAGCAGGAAGGAAGCCCTTTATTAAAATGAAATAATCCATCCAATGAGAGTGGCAGTAATAAGCATTGTGGCATACCCGAGGCAAAGACAGGGAGGGAGGGAGGTACCTTTTCTGCTGCTTCTTTGGGGTCAAGTTTGATCAGGACAAATTATAACATCTTTTGTGGAAACGGTGAACTGGGTGCGATTTTTAATACCAAACCTAGTTTAAAGGCACGGCTTCTCAGAGACTTTCTGGGGGTCTTTGTCATTTACCTCCACATACATTCTCTGCCAGGCCTCCAGAATGGCTGCTGCCTTGTCTTCGTTCCAATTGATATGGGAAACATATTCATAGCCCTTGAAGTGTTCATACATTTGCTTGGGAGTCATTAGTTGAAACATAGTCTGTAAAGCCTGAGCACTGTAACAGAAGGTGGGGGAGGGAGGAAGAGGCATAAAATAAACAGTTCCAGGAAGCGATTTTCATGGCATCAAATCCCGAATGAGGGCCTCCGACTAGCTTACAGGAATTCTTTTCTTTTCTAGAGCACGTGTTCCCATTACAAGTGAACCTGAGTAATTATCCTATTTAGTCACTTAGGATGCAGACTGATGGGCCATAGGAAAGGTGTAGCCTTACACACGCTTTAGAGAGATAAGCGTAAATATGAAATTAATAGTGGATTTCCTTTTCTTGGTTTCTGTTCTATAAAACAGGAAGGGGAGAAGAGAAGTTCCTGTGTAACAATGTAGAGTCGCTCATCCAGGGGCCCCAGACTTTGGCTTTCCTCAGGGGAGAAATGCCAGACGCTTGACAAGGATCTCTTGGGGCACGTTATAAGGCTGTATTTTAGGGCATCTGAATTAGCTTGAACAAAGTTGTTGGTTTGTTTTTTAAATATAAGCTATGACACACCAACGATGTCCTTTGTTTCTTCTCACTGGATTCTTAAGCCTTTCTTTCCGATTGTTTTCTAAAGCAAGCCGGTCACAAAAAGATTACAGTGATTTCGATATTCTTTTCTTTGTTTGAAATCTGAACCTCCCTTTCTCAATCAGGCTGGAAGTAGAGCGGCCATTCATACCTGGCCCCATTGCTGATAGGCACAGAAACGCGGACCTGGCTCCATTTCTGATCTGGGTCCCTTTGCCCCTCCTTAGGGAGCCTGTGGTCTCCATGCTTCTTTGTGGGGCAGCACGCGGGTACCAGACTGGGTACGGCATCCTATCGCGTTATAGCTCTGGGGTGGTGGAGTTGTGTCCGATTCTAAGGGACCCCATGGGCCATACTTCCGAAAGTTTTCTTAGCGAAGATACTGGAGTGGTTTGCCAGTTCCTTCTCCAGTGGATTAAAGCAAATAGAGGTTAAGTAATTTGCCCAGGGGTCCACAAAGACTAAGTGTCTGAGCCTGGATTTTAACTCGGGTCTTCCTGACTTCAGGCTCAAAACTCTACCCATTGAGCCACCCAGCTGTCTATAGTTCCACTGTACCTACAGAACTCCCAAATCCTCCATCTATCAAGCCATCCAGCTGTCTGTAGCTCTACTGTACCTACAGAACTCCCAAATCCTCCATCTATTGAGCCACCTAGCTGTCTGTAGATCTACTGTACCTACAGAACTTCCATATCCTCCATCCATTTAGCCACCCAGCTGCCTATAGCTCTACTGTACCTACAGAACTCCCAGATTCTCCATCCATTGAGCCACCCAGCTGTCTGTAGCTCTATTGTACCTACAGAACTCCCAAATCCTCCATCCATCGAGCCACCCAGCTGTCTGTAGCTCTACTGTACCTACAGAACTCCCAAATCCTCCATCAATCAAGCCACCCAGCTTTCTATAGCTCTATTGTACCTACAGAACTCCCAGATTCTCCATCCATTGAGCCACCCAGCTGTCTGTAGCTCTATTGTACCTACAGAACTCCTAGATTCTCCATCCATCAAGCCACCCAGCTGTCTATAGTTCTACTGTACCTACAGAACTCCCAGATTCTCCATCCATTGAGCCACCCAGCTGTCTGTAGCTCTATTGTACCTACAGAACTCCTAGATTCTCCATCCATCAAGCCACCCAGCTGTCTATAGTTCTACTGTACCTACAGAACTCCTAGATTCTCCATCCATTGAGCCACCCAGCTGCCTATAGCTCTACTGTACCTACAGAACTCCCAGCTTCTCCATCCACTGAGCCACCCAGCTGCCTATAGCTCTACTGTACCTACAGAACTCCCAAATTCAATTGATCTACCAGTCTCAACCTTCCAGCAGAAGAGACTACAGGCAGGAGCCAACACACCCCAATTTCAATATTCAATAACCTTGAATATCTAGAACACTGGATTTGATGGCAATACCTTTCATCCTTTCAAAAGACCATGTAAGGTACATTCAGACTGGTCTGGCTTATTTATTTTATATATCAATCCCTATTATTCTATTACTATAGACTTTTACTATATTCTATTATTACTAGATATTACTAATACTAGAATATAGAATATTACTATATTCTATAGACTGCTAGTTAGCACAACAGTTATAAATTTGATAAACATACACTTAAGACAGATTGGTGGATCAGGGAATTGAGAGCCAGGTCGAGAGACAGAATGTTCTGGGTTCAAATGTGACCTCAGACACTTCCTAGTTGTGTGACCTTGAGCAAGTCACTGAACGCCCATAGTCTAGCCCTTAACCACTCTTCTGCCTTAGAACCAATACAAAAGACAAAGATTAAAAAAAGCATCCACTTGTCAATGCCAGGATCAAAGGGCTCCCAAGTTAGAGGAACAAAGGGAAGATTTTGATTTTACTTTTTGTGATGCATTACCTGACGAGTTTTCCAGTGCTGTTCTTGACTGTACCACCCACAATCAATTCCTCCTGCCAATGCATGTACTTTTTGGATAATCCATGACATCCACCATTCAAAACAAGGGCCACATCAAGAGGCTAAAATAAAAGGCAGCCACATAATTGTGTGAATTAGTAGGCAGGTCACATGCCATGTTGAAATCTAGTGAATTAAGAACCTCTTACAGAGGAGACATTAATAACGAGTCCAACGAGAGAGGTGTGTGGCAAATCTTGTAGCAAAATTTCAGAGAAAATCAAGAATAAGGATCATTTCCATGGTAGACGTGGTAAAAAGGAATTAAGGTTGATTAGAAACAAAGAATTTCCTCTCTCCCTTGTCCCATTTTAAATGAGGCAATAAGCAAACTTACTCTGGTTGAATTTTTGTTTGGGGCTGTAACTGGACAGTCGGGATCAGCAGGATTGAGGCAGGGTCGATCCATATAACCATGACCAACCTCTGCTTTATTCAGCATTTCCTCCCAGCTGTCCACTTGATAGTTTATTTTCTTTAACTCTTCCAGGAATTCCAAGGGGTCAAAGTTTGTCCATTGCAAAGGAGGTTTACCTCTGTAAAAGAAATTAAGGAAAAGACAATGAAAAACACTTTGAAAAAATCCAATTTAAACTACTCCGAATTATCGTATAGGTTCTTTCAGTAATATTACATTTTGGAGAACTAAACATACAAAAGAATAAGTGTTTGCATTATACTTCCTTATGAATTTTTAGCTAGTTGACCCTAACACTCACTAATGAAAATGCTTTATGAATGAAGACTCCAAGCCAGGAATTTATAACCTCAATAAAGGAACCTTTTCTTGCTAAAACAATGCAGTCAATACATTTTTTAGAAAAATGAACAGAAATTCCCCAATGTACGCTTCCAAAGAGGAGAGCCCAAATGCCGCATTTCACAAGATGCAATTAACATCAGTTTTATAGATGTTCTGCAAATGTTATACAGCAAAATATTTGATCTTTATTTCCTTAAATGATCTCCTAGTTATTCCAACTCCCTGACAGCCTGGCAATCCACCAAATAACAATGCCCTCCCCCCAGGCCTGCCATCCCCACTATCAGTGCCACTTCTCCCCCACACTCACTTTTGAATTTGTGGTGTTGACAGACCAGAAAGGCTTTTGGCTGCCTGTTTTGTGGTTCAAACCACACTGTATCTGCTTAGCCAGGCTTAAGTCATTATTCGGAATCTCCCAACCAGAAAACACAAAACCCCTTATTTCCCATCTAAAACTGTACACTAAAGGTTAGGAGATGGCCATTGCAAATTGCTTTTACAGAGACATGCAAGCTAGGACAGAAACAATAACTCAAACACTAACTCTTGCATAATTAACTGAAAATGTCTACACAGATTAACAATAACTCTTTGAAAGATGCAGCATATACAATATCAAACTGCTAAACTGTGGAACACCCTCTACTCCAGCTTCCAAAGATACCATTTTAAAAAATTTCATTAATGATCCAAACAAGGGATTAACTTTTTACTAAGAAAACTCAAAGGTTTAATTCAACAATAAAGAATACCGATATTCATTCACAATTATACTGAAAGAAAGGAATCTTGCTAACAAAATGAATAGCTTCAACATAATTTTTCCCAATAAGTAAAATTATAAAATTTTGGAAGAACTAAGTCAGGATAAAACAACGATAAATCCCAATGATTTGCATTTTATTTGCATTTAAATAGATTGGAAAAAGTAAATGAAACTTATTGATGCCTAAAGACTTTTCTGGAAAGACTGAAAGAAACTATTTTCTTTTCTTTTCATACTCTCAATTTTTAAAATGCGCAGAGAATCTTGAAATATTTTATAGCTCACTCTAAGGAATATATAATAAGATGACGAAAAAGCAATGATAGCATTCCAAAACCAGACATCAGAATGTAAGACAAAATGATACACTTACAGTAGATATGCTGTCCCTGATTGTAACTTTGCCCCTTCCCAGAAGCAGTCCAAAGGTGTGATGATTAAACAAGGATAAAGGTATTCTATTATCTGTCAAAATCAATCAAGAATATATCATATATTTAAATTAACACACCCCAAAAGCACATAATTCTTAAGAGAAGTGGAAGGAAATTTTATAAACAAGCAGGAAATATACCTGATCCATATAACCTGTTTCTGTAATAAGTTCTCCTGATTTGTAACATAAGTGTTCCAATTTCCACTGCCTGTAAACATAAAAGCAAAGATAAATATGTTTTTTCTATTCTAGCAAATGAAGTGAAAATTCGGTTATGGACTATTTAATGGAAATAGAATTGTTTTGTGTGGTTTTCTTTCTCTTCTAGCACACCAACCTTAACAAAGTCAAACTGAATCTAGTGGGACTGCTTTACTAGAAAGCATTTTGGGGGTATAAATTATGTTGCCAAAGTACTAGAAAAGTTTGTTTTCTTAAATATACTCGTATAATCCTGTTTATACTATTAGTTTGTTTAGTGATGTAAGTCAACCCAATTCCTTTGAATACCCACAAATCAAGAATTTGCAGGGAATTTGAGGATTTTTGTGTATATATATTCATATTTATATAAAATATTTAAGTATTCAACACTTTAAAGATTTTAATCACAGATATGAGAACTTAAATATACTCTACTAGTTGGTGGCTTTCAAACTGTATTTTCTTGTTTTTTAAAACACACTTTCAGTGACAGACTAACAGACTGATTTCATACATTTTAGATCCACCAATCTGGTTCTATAATGCCTGAAACTTGACCTGTGAATTCACCATTATCAGGAACTCCCTCTTGAGGAAATTTCCTCTGCCCATGCAGATCTACACCTTTTCTCCAGTTGGAAATCTCAGAGATTTGTCTAGATTACTGAGAAATTATCCCTTGCCCAGGGTCAAACAGTCAGTATGTGTCAAAGGTAGGACTTGACCTCAAGTCCTTCAGGCTCTGAGGCCAGCTCTCTGGTCATTATATTATTCTGCCTTCATTATCACATTTAAACTCTACTTATTCTTGAAAGCTCAGAATAAATCCTTTTTGACATATTCTCAGCTGAAGGTGATCATTTTTTCGAACAATATTATTATTATTTATAAACATTTATTAAGTTATATCATGCTACATGCCATCTCTCCAAGAATATTAAAAGATAAAAAAGCCATAGCTCCTATTTCTTTCTATTCTTTACAGTGTTCAACAATGTCTTTGACTATATTATTACTGTTCAATAATTATTTGCTGATTGGTGGAATCTTCATTAGATTTTCTGAAGAGCATGACTATGTTTGCCTTAGGGTAAATGCATCTTTAGAGCCATTATATTTATATTTCAGAAGCTATAAACCATCTGGTTCCTTCCATCTCTATTTGAGACTCTAGGCCAGTGATGGCAAACCTTTTAGAGACTGAGTGCCCAAACTGCAAACCTCATGCCACATGTGAGCCCCTTGCCTTACCCCCAGACAGGGGAGGGAGGAAGTGTTCCCACTGCACTGCTGGGTAGAAGGGTGGGTCATTTAAGAAATGTCCTCAGGCACTTGTGGAGAGGGAGAAGGGAGCAGCTCCTTTTGGCATGCTAGACATAGGTTCACTAACATGGCTCTAGGCTATAGAACCTGAAGCAAGTAGAATACCATATTCTTTCCTAGAGGTTCCCCACTGTTTTGGATAATGAGAAGTGACTTTTCTTCTTGCTACCAAAAGGCATATAAGACAACAAGCATGTTTACAGGTTAAATATGGGTTTCTTTACTTAGAAAGAAAGCCATACATGGTAGATCCCAGTAGAATGTGAGTGCTTTGAGAGTAGGGACATTGTTGCTTTTGGCATTGCATCTCCAGCACCTAGGACAGTGTCTTGCACATAGCAGGCACTTCATAAATGTTTTCTTTGCCTCATCATTATTAGATCACCTCTTTTCTTAAAAGGTCTTCTGAACCAATTCTTAAAATTAACATTTAGCTAATTCTTTTGTAGAATCTGCATCTTCAGCTACAATGTTGTTAGGCAGAACTTTCAGCAATCTAACAAGTATATGTTTTCTACTGGAGTCAGATTTATTATAGCACATTATCTAATAGCAATATTCACTGAAATATCTGACACTTAAAATTTTACTTTATTTTTAAAAATCTCTCCCATGAATATTATTTTATTTCAGTCTTATGTTAAGGCAGACAATATGATGTCCACTTTATATATTAGGAAATTGAGGTAGAGGAATGGTTAAGCCACTTGCTCAAGGTCATATACTGACAGAACTATGATTCATATTTTAGTGCCCTTTCCAGTATGTCATTTAATTCTTGCTCCACTCCAAACACCCTAGCTAGTTCCATTCTTATAGAACCTGGATAAGTTGCTCAATTTTATTTTACTTTTCTTTCTACCTTTTAAATTAAGAAAGTGATATTTGTTTCCCATTTTTGTCATAATGTACTTGAATTCCTGAATAAAGGGGATATCAATGCTCTTATTATACTTCTCTAAATGATTGAAGCTGTACTGTATAAATAGCCAGTTTCAACAACTTGGAGAAAAAAGCCTAATTTTAATGAACTCTCCATATTTTCCCCAAACTTCATAAATTTCAATTACTTGCACAAAATATTTATTTTACTTATGTCATCATATAGTGCCATTTTAAAGTATATTTTCTTTTAATCTAATTCTTGGTTTATAGGTCTGATTTCATCAGATAATGGTTTAACCCATTTTGCTTTGTGTCAGGCAGGACTGACAATATAAAAGGATTGTCTGGCACATAAACTAACTCTGAAGGCAATTCCAAATGAGGAGTTTCAAGAAGGTTTGAATAATGGTAACATCCCAAGAGTAAACACAATACCCTCCAAAGATGCCTACTTGGACACAACAACTTTCAAAGATCTGGCTCCATTTGGAAGCTATCTCAAAGTTCTAAATCATCTAGATTATGTTCATAAACAACTTTCTTTAAATCCTGCAAAATAGTAATTTACTCAGTGTGGAAAACACTAGGTTATAAAACCTCCTACTTCAATTTATATTGCAACCAGTCTATAACTTAATGGATAACTTGACTAGCTAATAGCTTCAGATGTGGGATTTGAACCTGTGTCATTCCAATTCTATGTCCAACGCCCTGTCCACCATGCCATTCTTAACAATATACATTCTCCGAATCATATACATTCCAGTTTTATCTGCTAAGATATAAATCAGTTCTTTCCTTCTTCACTTACCTGTTATACATATATACATGTACCCTGCTGGCCTGTAATGCAGAGTCAAGGTGCTGTCTGAGTGCCTCTACTGTAAGTACATTGGCACCGTCTTCTTGCGGTGTCTGGATCATGAGCTGAGGATTAAACATAGACTCTTCCCCAATCTTCTGACGCGTATAATTTAACTCCCGGCTTACTCGTCCACCAACTGACAGACAAAGAATGAAGGTTTCAGTGAAAAGTAAGAAAGTATATTATAGCTATATGTCAACAATAACTTTATTTCATAATTATTTTCAAATCCTTGATTCCTTTTGCTCAACAACTTGCACGATACACAAAAAACAGCCATATATATATATACATATATATATATATATAAAATCTGTGTAAACAAATTCCATCTACCAGTATGTAGATGTGTACAAAAAATTCTACTGACACACATTAACAACTGCCCTGCTCACTGTTAAATAACTATGAAAATAAATCAGAACTTGTTAGAAATATACTTTGTCTACATTTTAACTAATATACCAAAGGCAGACATTATTAAAAGGGGGGAGGGGAACATTTGAGAAACCTTTTCCTCACAGACTAGACCAAATATTTCTACATTACAATTTCTTACACTTGTATAAACAGTCTGCTCCAATAGCTCATGTCAAGATAAATGGATTCAATTTACACTCTTCTCTTAAATAATTTGACAAAGGGAACAGAGAAATGTTTTTCCTCAATAAAGAGGGGGAAAAGGACAACTTGCTAATGAGTATCTTGACTCTAGTTACAAAGTGTAAAGAATATAGTGAAACTCAAATCCACATGGAGAAGTTCCCCTTGAGAGGAAGACCCTATGGCCAAAACCTCGTGTTGCTAAAACAACCCATCTTTCAATGACTTTGGCAACAGCGAGGCATGATTAAGACACAAATACGTGAACTTTTAAAAGCCTGGAACTATTGGTACAAAATACAGTCATTTGATCTTGGAAATCATAATCTTTGCTTCCAAATTTGGTCTTACCATTAAGTTGGGCACACCGTAGTCCACCAGTATGGTTAAGGGTTGGGACATTTAAGAAATTTTTTTAAATAGAAAGGAAAGACAGTAATTGTCTCTCTGACCAAAGAACCAATAGCGATGGGTGTTGGAAAGAGTCTTATTGAACTAACCTTTTTTAGAGTAAATGGTTATGACAAGGGCTTTTGTGTAAAGAGCAAAGGAGAGTATAAAAACAGCATAGGAAAAGCTCATAGGATTCTCCCAAACTCCAAAGGTGCTCTAGCAAAGGAATATGGACTGTCCCTGAAGCAGTCATTGAAAAGGATGCCTACATTACTTTCCAAAGAACAAGTACCTTTGTGTTACTGAAAGTCCAGTTCCCACCATTACAAAGAACTTTTTGTGTAAGTTTAACATTCACCAATAATTATTGACATTTATATGTCACATTAAGGTTTGCAAAGTGATTTATAGTCATTATATTTGCTCCTCAACAGCTCTGTGAAAGACCTTCTTTTTATTGGTAAGACAGAGCTACAGTTTTACCATTATATGGGACTCCAGGTGAGAAAACTCCTTCTACCACAATTTATAATCTTAGAGTTGCCTAAGGCAACTGAGATAGAGGTTAAAGGACTTGTTCAGGGTTGCATTATTAGTATGTGTCAGAGATAGCATTTGAACTCCCATTTGTTTATTTTGCAGCTGGTATCCCTATCCATTATAAACACAGTCTAGTGCAGGAATTATCCTTCCTTTTTTACAGATGAGGAGAACAAGGCTCAGTTAGGTTACGTGCTCAACATTTGCTTGCGTTAGCTTTGGGATTAAAACTGGGTCGTTGTATTTGAAGAGCTATCTAGTGGTGGACAAGACTTTTGTAGATGCTGCATTATGCTAGGAGGTGACCCTGGATTCTCAGAGGATAGCCTAGCCAAATTCAAGTCCTGGCAAGCTTTGAAAAGACTTTGTACATGGGCACGGCAATGAGTTGTGTGTATTCTTGTCCAAGAACCAAAGTAGGTAAGTCCAAAGATGCTCATCATCAGATTGGCTGCAGAGTGACCAGTTTTGGTCCTCAGAAAATGTGAAGACCAGCTCGTAAATTGGGAAAGAATTGCAATCTGTTTTGCTAAGCAAAATACCTAAATCAATGACACCGCAGGTCCTTGGGACCTTAAAATATTATATATCAGTGTCCAAATACTATAGGAACTACATAAAAGGGTCTATTGACCTTAAACAGCTAACAGCCGACTTTTGTCACTTTCTACAAATCTAGATAAATCAAATATGAATATGAACAAGCCACTTAAAAACACTTTAAATACAACATAAAACTAAGAGCACATTCATATAGTGCTAGCTTGGAACTATCCCTCTCCTCCAATGTTATAAACACATGTAGCTAAATGGCATAGTGGGTAGAACACCAGGCCTGGAGTTAGGGACCTTAGAGTTCAAATTTGACCTCAGACATGTACTAGCTTTGTGACCCTGGGTAAGTCACTTAACCTCTATTTACCCTGGTTTCCTCATCTATAAAATGGAGATGATAATAATAGTATCTTTCTCCTAGGGTTGTCGTGAGAATCAAACGAGATAATAATATCAATAAAGTGTATTAGCACAGTATCTGGGAGATAGTAAACATTATATAAATGTTAGCTATTATTATTAGGTATGTATACCCTTTGGCTGAATGATAGCACTACTAGAACTATGCCCCAAAGAGATAAAAAAAGAAGTAAAGAATCCAAATGCCCCCCAAAATTATTTATCGCCATTTTTTGTGGAATTAAAGAACTGGAAACTAAGGGATGTCCATTAGTTGGGTAGTGGTTGAACAAAGCATGGTATATAAATGCATTACTGTGCCATAAGCAATGATGAAGGAGAGAGTTTCAGAGGAACCTGGGAAGAACTGCATCAGTTGATACAAAGTGAAGTAGGCAGAACCAGGGAAACAATTTATGTAATAACAACATTGTAAACACTCTGAATAATGCAACGATCAACCACCATTCTAGAGGATCAGTGCTAAAGAATGCTACCCAACATCTGAGAGCCAGAGGATAAACTCAATAAGGAAACATCCATTTGGGGATATGTCCACTGTGGAGAATGTTAGGTTTAACTATGAATATTTGTTACAAAAGTTTTGCTTTCTTTTTTTTTTCTTCTTCAAGGTGCGTGATGGAGAGGAGAAGGAAAGAATGAGAAGGGAAAGTGGAAGAGAAAGAAGATAATGCTTGTTAGTTGAAAAAATTTAATCAATAATACATTTAAAAAAAGATATTGAGGAGTGCTCAAAAAGTAATATAATGTATTTCCCTTTTGGGGGGCATTTGGAGGAAAAGTAATGAAATGTGCGATGAATCAATCAATAAGCAATTATTAAACACATACTATGTGTTAGTCACATGTTAGATGAGATGCTGGAGATACAAAAACAAAAATGAGTCTTTAACTCTGGCTTCTTGTAGAACATAGTGTCTGAGCTGAGATTTGAAGGAAATTAGGGACTCTAAGAGACAGAGATGAGATTGGATTGGAGGCTCCTTAAGAGGAGGGTCTGTCTGGCTTTTGCCTCCTGCTGCAAACTGAGATCTAAGCATAGTGCCTACACCCAATAGGTGCTTAATAAATGTTTATTGACTGATTGAAGAGTGCATTATCATCCTGAAGGAGAGTCAATGCATGGAGACAAGAAGGGAGTGGCACATTTGTTTTGAGAAGAAGAAATACAGAAGACTGGTTAAAGAGCCTGATGGGTTCTAGTGAAAGTTTTTGATTTCTTATTTTAGGATTGGGAGACTTAGAGGTGTGTGTAGGCAGTAAGAAAGGAACCTATACTATAGACAGATAGGGCGGCACTGAAAACTAGAGAGACAGGTAGGAGGGGATGATTCATAATGAGGAACCAGAGGACACAAGGTCACAACTGACTCTTAAGATGCATATCCCAAAAACATGGATCCCAAACTATAATTTTTAAATGTGGATAATAGTCTTGTCTAAAATGCATCCGGCTACCTCCTAAAAGTTGTATAGTTGTCACACGAGTTCATACAATATCATACAGTTGCTGTTTTCTTTAATTACTCTCCTCTCTTCTTCTATTGACCCATCTCATATACAACTGCAGTCACAGCATCTCTGTAGCATTAGTTCCTTTCTCATGAGCATACTTCTTCCAATTCTGATTACAGACCCAAATTTGATTTTGCTTTTGGAACTGTCAAAATTTGGGATTATTTAAACCATTTGGCCAAAACTCATTTAACACAAAGAACAAAATCCTCCATCTTTGCTCAAAGTGACTGCAATAAATCAATCAATAAGCAATTATTACATATAAAAGCAATGCTTCTTTAGCAAGATGCTATCAGATGCTCACTAACAAGAAAGCTTTAGCGAATCAGAATTATATCAATTCTTTAGACATTAGAATAGCAGATAACTTCAATTATAGTTCCAGAAAGGGAATGATGGTAACCAAGGCTGTAATGTGTATCTAAGTAGCACAAAATCATGGGCAGCTGGATGCTCAGTGGATTGAGAGTTAGGCCTAGAGATGGGAGGTCCTGGGTTCAAATCTGGCCACAGATACTTCCTAGTTGTGTGACTCTGGGCAAGTCACTTAACCCCCATTGCCTAGCCCTTACCACTCTTTTGTCTTGGAATCAATACATAGTATTGATCCTAAAGCGAAAGGTAAGGGTTTTTAAAAAAGTAGCACAAAATCATAAAAAAAAATGGAACTTAAAAGAGGTTCCATAATGTTGACGATGATTTTTATTACATTTTTGTCAGAACAGCACCACATAATTTTAATTATTTTGGCCTGGGATTTTCTGAAATGATGTCATTATTTCAATATTAAAACTTTACTTCAAAAATAGCCTACTGTGATTTCTCGAAGATCTTTATTTTTATATGAGAAGAATCATTTAAAATAATTTATTTGCATCCAAACCCACTGATCCATATAGAAGGAAAATGGCCTCGTTGAAATAATTTCAACTAAAATCTACTAGTATCCTTCTTTTGTGCCTTTTCTTCTTTGCCAATGCCAACTGGGTCAATTGACAATGTGGAAAACTATAAAACCAATCACTTACAAATATTTTATTTTAAGCAGATTGGACTATTATCATAAGTAGATCAAAGAGCTTAGAAAAGCTAAGAATTCTTCTAAATCTTCTTCAAATCCCTATCATCCATCCACTCATGAAGTATCCACGCTTGACAAAGTACTGGCTTTGAAATGAGGAAAACCTGAGTTCATATCCCGATTCAAATACTACTAACAGGGTGACCATGGACAACTCACTTAATCTCTCTCCGTCTTAGTTTCCTCATCTATAAAATGAGGATATTAATCACACCTACATGACAGGGAAACACGTGAAGCCCTCTGCACAACTTAAGAGTTTTATGTAAAATGTTGGCTGTCAACTATTATTATCTATATTTTTCAAAACTCAGTATTGTTGCTATATTTTATTTTTTGTTCAGACCTTTGATTTCATCAGTGTAGGAACCTCCCACTACACAAACTCTCTCCACCAATATATACTGGCAATTTGTAATTTAAAGTTTTAGGGAAAAAAACAAAACTTTTACCCAACAATACAGATAGGCAACTAGTTGTCAACTGAGTCTTTTTTTTTTAATAGAGTAGCCTCAGGCAATAGGAGGTTAAATGATTTGTTCATGTCACACAGCTGCTTGTAGTATGCGTCAGAGGCAGGGATTAAATCCTCCTTATTCTGACTCCAGAGATGGCCCCCCTGATCCATTATACCAGGTTGCCTCTATTGTATTTTATTTATTTTATTTCATCGAGTATTATCAATAGCTTCCCTCTGCCCCCTGCAAAGTAGAAGACATTTCACTTGTTTTTGCTTTGGTGATTTCTGTCTTCTAGACCACCATATTACAATGCCCTTTAAAAATATATTATTATGATGTAGTTATTTTATATATATATTGGTAGACTCTGTTAACTATTCAATATCTTGGACATTGAGTAGCCTTGAACATTCATATGGTGTGATGTTAGTATTTAGCTTGTATACTCTGGAACTAGCTACAAGGAATGTGAATTCCTTCTCAACAATCTTATGGACATGCTTGACTTCCACTTGATTAGCAAATAGGGATGAGGAATGGACCAGTGATTTCACTGCTCTGAGTAAATACTTGAAGAAACTCTACCAATACAGGTTGGCACCTTCTAAACTTACAGCTTCTAAACTTTACACTGAGAGACTAAGAGACTTGTTCAGAGTCATCTAAGCCAGTACATTTCAGAGGTAAAACTTGAACTCAGATCTTTCCCGCTAGTAGGTCATCTCTATCCACTAAACACTGGCAAATATCTCTCCTAAATCAGAGCACGAGCAACCAAAAGGAGTATTCATTCATTTTCCCTCCTCATTCAGAAAGAGTAAGAATTTTGCTTCTAATGGAGTCCTAATGTATCTCATTTCAAATGGCTGAAATTATAGTTTTACAGGGCAGCTTGGTAGTAGCACAGTGAACAGAGTCAAGTCTAGAGATGGGAGGACCTGGGTTCAAATCTAGTCTCAGATACTTCCTAGCTGTGTGACCCTTAGCAAATTACTTAATCCTGACTGTTTAGACTTTGCCACACTCTTCTGACTTAGAAATGACACCAAGAAGGTAAGAGTTTTTGAAAAAATAAATGATAATTTTACATGAAATTTGGAAAACAGCCTTCCCTTCTCCCTCTGCCTATTTTATTTTGTTTCTCGATTACTTATTTTTCAAGGTTAAAGCTCATCTAGGGGAAAATATGTATTTCTAAATCCCCACTGTACCATCATGCTATACTTCACATCCTTCTCCATTCAATCAATAAACAAGATAGGGCAAATATTAAACACCTACTATATATGTCATACACTGTTTCAACTCTTCCACTTTCCAATTCATACTTATTTCCTCTTCCTACTAAAATAGAGGGGGTAACAAACCACAGTCAACCTATCCAACAATAGATTCAGACTTCTTCAGATCATTCTATCATGAGATATATAACTGGCAACTCAACTGGAAAAAGTAGGTGCATGTACTCGGCACATTTTATTTTCTACATAAATGAGATGAAGTTTCTGCACTAGAAAATGCTGTTAAGGATGGAGATGTCTTAGCATTAAAAAAGAAACAAAACCAAAAACTGTGCTCTAAACATTGTCCTGTAGCAATTGAAAAAAAAATAAACCAAGGCAATTTGGGTAGGAATTCCCAGAACCAATCTCCTTATCACTGGCACTGTTTTCTCCTATGAGCCAGCCCAGGGGACAGCAGAAGGAAATGAAGAGTTCATAAATGTCTCAGAAAGCCTAGTCCTTTCCCCTAGTTCTAACACTTGTTCTTTGATCATCTGGGAGCTCTTCCTATAGCAAGTTCTTCAGGAGAGACAAGTATCTAACTCGGCAAAATCAGTTCTTCAACATGTCCAGAAGCTCACTCTCCCAAGCCAACCTGAAGGGATCAAAGTCCAACCTTATAAAGTCTTCAGCCCAAGCTTGTTGCCCATGGAAAGAACCCAAGCAGCCTTTTGAGAATTCCTTAGACTACATCCCTCTGGGCTACTCTAAACCAAAAGGAAACAGGGGCTTCAACTGGCAAAAGAAATGGAGGAAGGCTCCATTCTCCTATGATGTTCACTTTGTTCCTCTAAACAGAGATCATCATCAAAACCTATTAGGATTTCTCTTTAAATTACATTGTCTAATAATTTCTTGAATTGGGAGCAGCTGGGTTGCTCAGTTGGCTAGAGAGCCAGGCACAGAGAAGGGAGGTCCTGGGTTCAAATGTGGCCTCAGACCCTTCCTAACTCTGTGACTCTGGGTGAGTCCTAGCCCTTACTGCTCTTCTGTTTTAGAACTAATACATGGTATTGATTCTAAAGTGGAAGGTAAAGGTTTAAAAACAATTATTTGTAGTACTTGATATACCATGAGTTTAGAGACTCAGTCCAGTATTTTACAAAAATAGCATCTCAAACATACCCCAAAGCCCAAGACTGGATGGATCAGTTAACAAATTACTCCCTCATCTGAAAATATGCCTTAATAAAATGGTAAATTGGAATGAAGGGAAAGGCTTGGGTACTTCTTTTATGGGCTATACCAATCCAAGGAAGCAAGGGGACATTCGTTTAGGATGGCCAAATAAGGGCAGGTGAAGAATCTGAATAACTAGTAAAAATTTTAAATGCATTTATCATTAGACCCAGTGAGATTAATCATTCACTCATAACTTATTTAAACTTCTTTTGAATAAGAAATAGAAAGAATCTGAGTTATAGAATAGTACATATCTATGTTTTATACCCAACATTTTCTGTATAGCCTGGGTCTTCAATATTGTGATGTGTTGAAGTTTTTCTTATCATTTGAGTTGATGGTGATCAATATTGCCAGTTTTAAAAGGCGAGAGGATAGATATAAAATTTCTAGAGTTCATTTCTTTTTTAAAAATTCACTTTTTTTTTTAAACCCTTACACCTTCCATCTTGGAGTCAATACTGTGTATTGGCTCCAAGGCAGAAGAGTGGTAAGGGCTAGGCAATGGGGGTCAAGTGACTTGCCCAGGGTCACACAACTGGGAAGTGTCTGAGGCTAGATTTGAACCTAGGACCTCCCTTCTCTAGGCCTAGCTCTCAACACACTGAGCTACCCAGCTGCCCCCTAAAAATTCACTTTTGATGAAAAGTATGAAAAACAGTGAGAGGCTTAATGAATTGACCAATGAACTAGACACTCATGGGTCCTGAGTTCTAATTACTCTCCTGTTAAACTTTCATTTTGATTACCAGCAAATTGCTTAAATTTATTGCCCTACTTTTAAAAAAAATAACATTTTTGACATCTAAATCCACAGTCTGAGGAGGAGCAGCAGAAAAACCTTAAGGAGCTGTAATCCAAAGAGAATTGACCCTCCTATGGCATCACCCATTTTGTCTTTCTCAATGGCAAAAGAATCAATGAAAATATAACAAAATGAAAACAAATCAACCACTGAAAATCCCTAGGCAAACACTACAAATAACAGATCACAGGGAGATAAGCGGAATGATGAACACGGACAGCATGAAACAGAGTACAGTTTCCTGACAAAACATACTCTTCTTTCAAGGGATCCCTACCAGCTGCTTGCTGTACCATCTGTTATTGCCTGGGCAGCTTCCTATTGAATGGCTCTGCACTAAAGCAGGACTGCTCTCACTGTCGGACACAATCAGGTCAGGTCAGCACTCCCCCAGCACCGAACCTGCTGCCTGTCACAGCTCCCCCCCATCTCGATATTTCTTCCATGGCCACCAGCTCCCAGGGCAGTGCTGCATCTGTCAAGAGGCCCATTTTTCATAGTTTACTCGCTCTTCCAACAAGCAGGGAATGGTCATCTCTGACTTGTGCAGGGTACACAAACAAAGGCAAGGTAGGGAGAGCGAGTGGCTTACTGGAGGAACATGAGCCTTTCCGAATTTTTCCCAGGTTCCATTTCATTTTACCCAAACAAAGAGCATCCCTCCCAAGCCAAAGCCAATTTCTAGATCACCTCAATAATAAGAGAACTGGTCTACCACATCCTACCGCTATTCTCCAAGCAAGAGCAAACGTAATCTTTTGGCACAATTAGGGGACTACCTACGTGTCAGGAGAACCCACGTCCAAAATATGTCAAGCCTAAATTCTGACCAATTAGTGAAGGCATCCTAAAATCTACATTAAAAAAAACTTAAGTGCCAGCAATGCAGGCTCTCCATCACTGTATTCAGTCTGTTGCATAACATTAACCCCAGTTCCCTTCTCTCAGCTTCGGTGGAGCTGACATCACCTCTTAGCTCTGAAGGCTATTCTCACCATTATACAGCCAAGCCCTCTTTTCATTGGCCCTTCCACTTGAGGCCACATGGGGGAGAACACAATGCAAGTCCCCACCTTCACACGCAGGCTCCCCCAGCCTGTGTAGAACATCACGCTGGACTGATTTATTTCCAACACTGTTCCTTCTCTCTGCATCTGTGCAGGGAAACACACATCATTGGGGGCCACTTTCATGATTTTGTTGCGATCAGGATTAGCTGGATTAGGGGTTGATTCATAAGGACCCCCTGTGGCTCTGAGGAAGTTTCATCACAAGGTCAGTGTGGTGTGAACTATATTCTGTCAACACCACCACTCCTTATAGCTGAGTAAAAAAAAAAAACAACAACCCAAAACAAAAACAAAAGAAAACACTGCAAATGGGAACTACACAAACCGTTTGTAAGAATGATGATTTCTAGATTTCTCTAGGAAGTGGTTAAACAAAAAGATATCCACTTCGATTCTATATTCATTTAAAACAAAAACCGTAATTCATTGCAAAATCACTTCAAATTTTGATAGGTTTGGAGATGGAAATGAGGGGTGAGGCTGGGCAGAACCTATGCCCCAAGCCACAAAAGAACTTTTAGCCAGTCCCAGACAATGTCAGTCTCAGAACTTGAGGGTTGGTGGGATGCTGAAACGTTCTACTCTGTAGAGAGTATTCTTACTTCAGGACTATTTGCTTTCCATCTTCTCAAGTGAAATGGCCAGCAGAACTAGCAGATATATTGAATCACGTTCAGGTTGTTTTTTCTTTAAAGGAATACACTGGAGGTTAAGAAAAGTGAAAAGAATCCGTCTTGGAACTAGACAAATATATGTATATAATAATGTATATTCTATATGTTTGCATTTAAGTTAGTACAAGAGTCTTCCCCTTCCAACTTTTCCTTCCTAATAGCCATCCCAAATCCTGATCTCTACAGACACCACCACATTTGGGGGTGTGCAACCTGTAGGGAAAGTTTGGGATGTGTGTGTGTGTGTGTGTGTGTGTGTGTGTGTGTGTGTGTGTTTTAAAGAGCAGTCCTTCTTGCAAAGAACTGGGCTGTTCAATCAAAGCCTTATCTGTTATATTTCTGTCTTTCTCTTCTGTTTAGTGCATTCACCAACAAGAGAAAAGGAGGTAAGCAAAGGAGGCTTTGACCTGCAGCTGTAACACAATACTTTCGCACAGCCCTGTCGACCCCTGACATAAATTTTACACCGCAGCTGGCATTTACACACTTAGCATTACCATATGTATAGCCTACTCTGTGCTAATTATGCTAATCACCTGTCTAACTCTCTGCTGCGAAAAATGGTTGTATTTAGCAGTCCACTGCCTACCAATACAGCTTACTGTGTGGCTGAAATGTACATTCAGACGGTCCTGAATGGCAAGATTTTTCCACGTTGCTGGCTTCATTCAGGTCTCAGAAAAATTTATTCAAGTCAACTGGTTTCGGTCCGCAACAAAAAAGTTACGAGAAAAAAGTGAGTGTGTTCCTGCCCTAACATTCTGGGTCTGCTTGCAAGCAAAATGATAAATCAATTGGTGTGGGAAACAAAAAGGGAGAGAGATTTCTTTTGGGAGCCATGTGAAACTGTAGCCTATTTTTTTTTAAAAGGGGTCATCCTATTTCCCCAAATCTCTGGAAAGAGCAGTTAAGAGATATTTAGCTCTAATCCCAATTCTCTCAAATTGCAAGCTTTTGTCTACAATTAAGCAAGGTAATAAATGTGTGGCATTTTTCTGGATCATCTGTGAATTGTTGGTATGGTGTCATATTTTCACTTTCCACCACAATAACACATGAACCCCACGCCAAAACAACAACAAAACACCTACATCAGATAAGAAGCCAGAGAAACGGTTTAGAGATTGGGGAGAAAAGCCACATGCTATATATTCTCTCTTCTTTTTAAGTGATCTTCTTTAAGGGCTAAACAACTTAAAAGTGTTTTGTGAATAGGATTCTTTTGTTCACAAGGAGAGGAGAGGAAAATGAAAGATGCTGCAAAGAAGAAAAAAAACCAGGAGGTAGGAGTGAGTAGAGGATATGTGTGCTGGGAGGGGCAGAGGAAAGAAGAGTCAATTGTTTTCAGGTCCCGGTTCTTATCATTACTTTCCCTTAAAACTATCTTCTTACATAACTAACTAACTATATGGTGACTCTTATTTATACTGCATTCCTTCAGGTATTTTAACATAAAAGCTCAACTTTTACCCTTCTCTAATTCATAAGTGTGTTTGTGGAAGAAGACAACAGTTTCTCAAATATTTATTTCCAGGGACAGCTTGTATTTGAATATTCCAATTTTCAGATGAATGCTTTTGGAATACAATTTTCTTTGATTACATGCAGTGTTATAAAACATGCCTCACCAGAGTCAAGCACTTGAGATGGGTGGGGGATTGGGGAGGGGGAACAACAGGAGAGCAAGTGATCACACATTTTCTTAAACTAAAGCAAACTAATCAGTAGATCCACCAAAACCTAGAAACTATGCCCAAGGGGGAAGGACATTCATTATGCAACATACTAACCACCCTGAAGTTACCTAAGAGTGCGTTTACAAAGTACCAGAACAACTCTACAATAAATCTTATGTTTACATCCAGAAGGTGCACCACCCCACTCAGGCTTTCTATTAAACAGCATGAGGTCATGAAGAACCCTCTGCCTTCCTCTTCTTTACATCTCATCCTCTGTCAGTTTGACTCACACACCAGAAGCTTATGATTCTTACTGTGAGGGGGGGAAATAAAATTTCAAGTAGTTAAAAATTTTCTCCTTTAATTTTGTTTGGTATTTTAGAAATGTGCCTAACCAAATGGGGCAACATCCCACAAGTTATATCTTGCTCTCTTTGGCATTTCAATTTTAGTTGCTATTCTCTGCTAGTCCAAAGTATTCATTTATTTGCACTCCAGTTCCAAAACAGTCAAAAACACAAATAACACTACAACTACTGTGTTCAATTCAAAGTAAAGGACTCTCTCTCTCTCTCTCTCTCTCTCTCTCTCTCTCTCTCTCTCTCTCTCTCTCTCTCTCTCTCTCTCTCTCTCTCTCTCTCTCTCTTTCTCCCCTCCCCCCTTTCCCCTCCTCCTCTCTCCCCCTTCTTTCCCTCTCCCCCTCCCCCCCCCAATAGGAGATGGACCACCCTGCTCTCATGGCACAGAGTACTGTTTACATTGCAATACTTGACTGTGTAATACATCTGGCATTTTTGGGCAGGATTCCTAAGCTAGGGGCCAGAAGCCCTTAAGCAATGATTTAAGGAGAGAAAAAAAAAATCATATGCATTGACTTAACAAGGCTCATTTTTACTTACTTTTGTGCATGTTTAATCAATAACTGAAAACCCAGGTTGCTAAAAAGGGAAAAAAACCATTGTTTATTTTAATTTATCTTAATAAGTATATAAATGTTACATGGTGTTAGGAAGAAATTTTCACCAGCTTTCCTTTCATAAGCCAGAATTATATTGAGCACCCTTAAATATGCCTAAGAAAATAGGGTCACTCACATGTAATGCACTATTGGTTCAAGTATACATTTTTGGTTTTGAAATTAGAAATAAGATTTCTACATTATTTTAAATGGCTCTAATGACAAACTCATCATTTATCAATGTTCCTGTTAATTAACCACCACCAACAATACCTTAAATCTGTTTTCCAATTACACTGTGAACCCCAAATGAGAAAATTAAAATTTTCTGCCTCTTGTTCCCTCCACCATTTTCAGAACTTCTCCAGTAATGTTTTTGGTCTCAAAAGAGAAAGTCTACTTTTTATAGAATATTAATTCTGAAAAACCTGGATATCTCAATTCACCTTTGTAAGAGTCTTTCAAAATGTGTGAAATGAAAAGTTTGAGCTAGATTATCTCTAAAGACCTTTCTAGGTCCAGATAGTTCAAAGGTACAGTAACAATGTTATTGGATTATAAAAACATAAAGCCAAATTAAAAGAAAAACAGAGTATCATCCAAAAGAGCCACAAAACTGCATTATAAACCAATAATAAGTAAAAACATTTCTATTTTGATGGCTCTAATGGCATCTGTTTAGTTAGGGAACTTTCCCATTGTTAATGGTCCTGAATGGCTAAATTCTTTTCACTTTCTTCTTCTCAGCTAGGCTATGAAGCTTCTTTACTAGCTGAGCTCTCTAGGAAGCCCACAAAGACTGGACATGCCGATGAGCTATATATGGCAATGTAGGAAGAAGCCAAAACTTGGATAAGGAAATCTCTATTCTGCAACCCTCACCCAGGCTAGTTTCTCATTGGCTTCAATCAGAGTTCTGCCCATGTAGGAGTTGTAGTGAGATTTCCCCCCCCTAAATTCTCTGGCTTATGTTAGTTACCATCTAAGAAACGTAGTATGATTCAATTCTTCCATATTTCATATGCCATGCTGAACAGAGGAAACCAAAAAACTCGATTTCTCATTATTTTTAGTGGTTTAAATTAGATGGAAAGAACTTGTCAATGAATTTTAGAGTGACCTAAAAATTCATTAAAAGGGCAGCTGGTTTGAGAGCTAGGCTTAGAGATGGGAGGTCCTAGGTTCAAATCTGGCCTCAGTCACTTCCCAGCTGTGTGACCCTGGGCAAGTCACATTGCCTAGCCCTTACCACTCTTCTGCCTTGGAACCAATACCCAGTATTGATTACAAGATGGAAGGTACGGGTTTAAAAAAAATTATTCCTAGAACCTTCAGTAACAGAAACACATGTTCTATTGACATCTGTCAAAGAGTATAGACTTTTGAACCTGTTCTACCAAAGACATGACCCTCATAGACACAAGTGGAAGTTCTATACTCAGGTTCTCCTAGTGTTACTAATGGAACAATAAACCTCCAAATATCTTCCTGTCAGTTTGCAATTAAATAGATTTGCTACTTTTTCAGTTCATACTTGGCAACAGAATTTCATTGAAAGGGAAGCAAAACTGCATAATTTGAGGCTAAGAGGAAGAAGGAAAGAAAAACTCTGATACAGTCCAATAGGAATACCACCTAAAGGATATGATAACTTCTTACCTATTTGGTTGCCTTCGAGTTTTGAAAACTCATATATGCAGCATATATGTACACCCACATGTACGTGCATTTTAGGGATATGGATATTTCTATATCGTCTTCTTAGAGAAAAGCTACTTTTGGAAGATCTAATGTCAATGAACTTTGCTATACAGTGAAAAGACAAGCAGAACTTGGGGCTTTGAAAATTGCAAAGTATAAGAGCTGTCGATAAATGCTTTATTCGGTTCATCAAATCTGTGTCATTCTGATGAAGCCCCAATTACGAAAAAGGAAGTTGACATTAGAATTTGGGGGGATCGTTTCATAGCTAAACCTTTGTAACCCAATGTCCAAATGATGCCTAGAACGTATAGAAGAATCTTAACGTTTTAGAACTCGTATGAAATGAGACAAAATTGGGTCAAATAGCTGTCATGCAATAAATGGAAGCCATAGCCATAAGCGACTCCTTGGCTGCTGAATTGTTAACAACCCCCTTAGCTAAAACAACAGCAGACAAGTTACAACTAGTACCCTAGTGGACAGCACTCCAGGAGGTCATAGGGAGGTCAGCTTTGAAGGAGAAATCCAAAGGAAATATAAACACAGCACTGTAGAAACAAATCTCCCATAGCTTTATCCAGCCAGCATTAATCTAGGCATCAGCTGTGGAGCATAATCTAAACAAACGGATCAGTCGATTCATACATCTGGAAGCTGTCATATTTTGGAGCCTCCAAGCAGTTATGTATAACTGAAACAACCAGTTGCATGTACTAGCTTTTAAACTTGTTGAAGGGTCAAGAATGGCAATGTGAAAATACTACAGCTCAAAGTGTCAGCTGTATTCTTTGGAACTGACATGAGGCTGACTTGAATTTAAAGGAGGGGAGGGGTTGAGAGGATTCCTTTCAACCACTCTGCCCCCAACATGATTTCCACTTAGACTAAAATATGACTGAAAAGGTACTATTACAATTTAATAAATGCAAATGAATAATTCTCTAGTTTATCTTTTTTAAAACTGAGGGGTGGTCAGGGTCTGAGAAATGGTAACATTTTGTATGGATGCTTATGAAATGGAACAGATCTGACAGCCCACGACACACATTGAAAAAAATGCATGAGTCACAGAAGAGATGAATTTTACTACTTCTGAAGGCAGTAAAGGCAATTTAAAGTGAACTCCCATCCTGTCCATACTGACAAAATATTTTGACCCAGATGTCCATTTATTCATTAATGTCTTCTTTTGTAAGGGTGCTTTTAGAGAGAAAGGTTTCACAATACAAACATCTGACCTCACCTGAGACCATCACAGCTCTAACCTGATAGATAAGGACTTTTAAAAGGAAAGCAGAACTGTAATTGTAGCATGAAAAATACGGTGCTACATTTCCTTTCAGCTTTATACTACTGAACTTAATTCAAATAGAGAGATGATGTACAATTTTTTAAAAAGTTGCTGAAGATATATCTTTGGAACTCACAAAGCAAGAAAAGCAACTGATGGTCTGGCTACAGTTTCTCTATTACCTATGACTCTCTCCAGCTTCAGTATTGTTCAAGAAAGGAATTCTAACTTGAGGTCAGTTCTCCCTTTTAACTTGAATCCTATTCTGTCACTTACAGTTCTAGGCTTCTGGGCCTCAGTTTCCTTATCATTAAAATGATGAGTTCAGATCAAAACCTATAGCTACAACCATGTTGCCAAATTCAAATAGAAGGGGGCCACTAATCCATACATAAGGATCTCTGCAGGTCACATAATTAACTTAGTTTTGAATGAAATGTTATCTATGTTTTATTGTATTTTACTTATTTTGTTAAATGTTTCCCAATTACATTAATCTAGTTAGACCACACACATTCTGGCAGCCTCCCCCTCCAGCACACCCCACCCCCACACCTCTGATCTAGAGCCAAATGGTGCTGAATTGAAACAAACAAAAAAAAACTGCAAGCATTTCTAAGAGAATAATGCCAGGTTTCACTTGAATAAGGGAGCTGTTACATTAACTCAAATATCATCCACATGTTAATGAAGCTCCCATCTTGAATAATGATTGTATAAGATCACAGATTTAAAGCTAGGAGAAACCTTAGAAGACATCGAATCCAACCACCTCCATTGGGCAAACTCAAGCCCAGAGTGGTTGAATGACTTCTGTAAGGGTCATAAAGGTCCTGAGTAGAGTAGAAGCCACAATTCTAAACCAGGTAGGTGGATTCTACATCTAGTGTTCTTTTCACTTTGTTCCCTACATAGAAATTCCTCTTCTATTCAGGTGTTCTTATCCAAAGGGGATGGACTGTGATTCTTGCTCTCCAATTACACTGTGTCCCCTTAATCAGAAGAACTGTTTGGTAGACACTAAGAATAAGCATAATAAAATTTCACAATATAATAAAATAGTAAAAGACATTTTGAACACAGGCCAGGGAGAGAGTTTAGAGAATTGGCCTGGAGGTCAGGAAGATCTGGATTCCCTGTTACTCTGAGCAGGTCGTTTAATCACTGCCCCTTGGGGAACTGTTTAATACTATAAATTACAGCACAGCTGCTGATCTGCATTGATAAAAGGAGTTTTCTCACCATGAGTTGCTCTACCCAGATGACATCACAGACCAAGTCCCAAAGGGGAAAAAAAGGCACAGGTAAAAAGAACAGCCATGCTGTTCTTCCTCATTAATGGAAATCTGCTCAGGACCTTTAAATGGCTCCCTACATCCTCTGTCTATCTTTCCAAGCTTTCTTCCACAATATGTTGCCACACTTAACAGCCTTGTTTCAATGTATTCCCTTCAATAGTTGAGACAAATTGGATCAATTCATCATCTCTCCATTGCTTCCATATCTCTGTTCAATCTTTTCCCTAAACCTGGAATACTTTTTATTCTTCCCCATCATCTGTTGACCTTCCTCCTACCCCTTAATGGTTCAACTCATCTTCCAGGAAGCTTCCCTGTACCCCAATCAGTAATAACTTCCCTAATTTCCTTAGATCTCATATAGTATTTTGTTTTTGCTTTTCTTAGACTTATATAGCATTCCATATGATAGTTATTCATATGTCTCTACTGTATTCTTAGGATCCATGAAGCCAGGGACTACTTTATCCAAACTTTATTCAAAGTTCAGTCAGCATAATATTTTACATGGAGCCCTAAACAGGTTTCTTCATTGTTGTTTAATAGAGGCAATACATATAATTTTTAAAATATTAGACTTGGAATTAGGTGATATAGTGTCAGAAGACCAGGTAGAAATTCATTTCAAGTTACTATATTGAAAATAGAGGAGAGCAAAAGGGGAAAATGCTATCCAAATCTGACCCCCAAAATGGTGAGAATCTAAATACTAAAGAATCACTAAATAGCCTTTATTGGAAAGCCTCTCAGAGATTTTCCTCTGATGGAATAGGAGATAGCAATTAATAGCAGTGTGGCATTAGGGAAGAAAGGAAAAAGAATTAAAAAGGCAAAAGAGATACCAAAAGCAAAATTGGGGTAGATTACAAATAAACACAAGAAGGGTAAGATCTAGGACAAAGGCATTCTGGCACCAGTAAGTATACAAAAGTCAAATAAATCAGTGCAAATAAATGCCTATGGGGTAAACCCCAACCCCCCAGGACATTTTTGTCATAAAGAGCACTGGAAAGAATTTTGGCTAGAAAGCTTTATCTCTTCCCTTCTTGTCTGTCACTACTCCAATCCTTGGTCACTACAGTACATGCTACGCTAAGCCATATTGCTTGAAAGCTCTCAAATTTCATTAAATATAATTATTAAAATTTGAGTTAGATTTTTTAGTTTGTGTTTTGCAGAAAGCATGCCTTTATCAAATTATAAGGCTTTCTGTACATAATGATACAAGCTAATTGTGCAAATGTAAAATCTTAGACTTGGATTCAAAAAACCAACTTCATCAATGTAGGATGAGGGAAGTATGATTAGGGAGCACTTTGAATAGAAAAAAGCAAACAAAAGCAAAACTAGAGGTTTTAGCTCAATAGTGATATTATTTGGTAGCCAAAAAAGCTAACAGGATTTTGGGCTAACGGGAAAGCTTCCAGGAACAAAGAGGTGATAGTTCCTCTGCATTTTGTCTTGGCTAGACAAGTTGGAATATTCTGCTCAGTTCTGAGAACCACAGTTTAAGAAGAACATTGACAAACTGGAAAGCATCCAGACTATCCAGGATGGTCAGGTCAAGGGCCTTGAGTTCTGGTCATTTGAGGATTGGTTAAAGGTAGGGGGAATGCTTAGCCTTAAGGAAGGCATGATAATATCTTCAATTATTTGAGAGGCCAGGTGGAAGAAACATTAGATGAGACTTATTTGGCACCAAAGAGAAGAACTAACAAAATGTGTAGAGAGTTGGAAGGAGACAAATATAAGCTTGATAGCCATAGGACTTTTTTTAAAAAAACTAAACTAAACTAAATTAAAACAAAAACAATTACAGCTAACCAAGAGTGGAATGTGCTGTCTCAGTAGTTGCTGGGTTTTCCTCCCTCACTGGAGGTCTTCAAGTAGAGGCTGGATGAATGCTTATCAGGATGCTAGAGTAGGGATTTCTTTGGATTATGAATTGGACTCATTTCCCACTTAAGGTCCTTTCAAACTTTAAAATTCTATGATTTAGAATTTTTTCTTCAATTAGAATTGTATCTGTGCTTAGAATTCATTTGTACACAATATTATTTAGTAAGTTTGAGAGTTTAAAAAGCAATAATTATTAAGTGTTTTAGCAAGAAAACCAAAAAGTTTCTATTACAAATGTCACAAAAATATATTTTAATTATTCTTTTTATCTCGACTCTTTGGTCTGCAGATTATAGTTCACATATTCAAACAATCTTTATAATGTTTTCCCAGTATATTAAACAAATATTAAAAGCTGGAAAAAATCCAATCTAGCAAATGGATTCTTTTAATTATTTTTTTTTAATGTAAGACATGAGGATGAAATTGGTTTGCACAGTAGATCAAAGCATGTATAACATACAAATAGATATTTTATTGTAATTTTTGCCAGTTTAAGCACAGGTAAAACAGCATTATTCAAACTGTTCCTTACCATCTCTCTCCCCACAGTCTCTCTAGCTCTATATTCTCTTCTTTAACCACTGAAATATGCAACTACTATCATTTGGATTATTTATATGGCACCCATGACAAGAACATTAATATAATTTCTATTAAGAACACACCTAAGTTAATCAAACATCTCCATTAACAGTCCTGGAAAAAATGGAAGTATTTTCCATATATTTAAGCAAGGCCTCTCCCTTTCCAATTTTATTAGTTGATTTCTACACTGCTGTCTAAGAAAATAGAGAATTCTTATTTTAGGATCTAAATGTTTATAATACTTATTTCTAATGGGAATGCTAAGTTCACTATACCAGGAAATTAGTTATTTCTTTGTATAGTTGAGAATACATTGTAAATGAATCAGTCATAAAATATTCTAAGATCCAAAATAACTGGGTTTCCATGGACTTATTATTATCACTTCTAGATGAGCAAGAATGTGGCATAGAGGAAAGTTCTGGAATTGTAGTTTAGGAAAATGAAGTTGAAATTCTATCTTTGCCATTTGTTAAGTGTAACCCTGAATAAGTCACTTAACTTCTCTGAGATTTGGTTTCCTCATCTACAAAATGAGGGCTTTGGATGAGCTCTAATTCTATGATTCTATGAATTAATATATGCCAAGGGCAGCTAGGTGGCGCAGTGCATAGAATGCTGGGATAGGAATCTAGAAGGCTCATCTTTGTGAGTCTAAATCTAGCCTCAGACACTTACTAGCTATGTGACCATGGACAAGTCACTTAACCCTGTTTGTCTCAGTTTCTCATCTAGGAAAGGAAATAGCAAAGCACTAGACTGAAAAATGCCTTGACAACAATACATTTCAAAACAAGAGATCCAGATAATGGAGAATCGATAACATAAATAATTTTGTGCCTACCATAGTAGTATGTAGTAAAGAAAGTTCTTGGTAGCAGCGATTAAGGTAAATCGGGGGAGTTATATGGAGGGGATATTCTTAGATGTTACACTCTGCTAAAAAGAGCTTTCATTAATGATCTAAGATGAGCCACTGGATAATGACTTGCAGTGTAAGCATGTTAATAACATTGTAGACAACTGTTATCAGCAAAGTACTGATAAGAAACAACATGAATTAATGCAGAAAAGACAAAGACAAAATTAGGAAGCACACTTTCAAATGAAACATTTAAGGCCATCAATTCTTTCCTATGAAACACTTGAGAGGCAGCATGATAACGTAGAAAAAACACTTGGAGTTAGGGCTAGAGTACCTGGTTTTGAACTCTGCCTCAGCTACTTATCTGTGTGGCTTTGAGGGCTAGTCTTTTATGCCTCTTTCTTGTTTCCTCAACAGTAAAAATGAGGGGATTGGATTTGATGAATTCTAAGGTCCTTCTTAGCTCTTAATTTGATGGTAAAGATTTTTGAAAAGATGTTGAAAAGTTGATTCCATCAATACTAAATGACATGTCTTATTCTTGTTTGAGAGCTAGTCATGAGCATAGTGAAAATTCTTGTCTAAGCTTCCTTAACCCCCCAATACATTTCATAATCATATACATATTCACATAAAACAGGTAAATTATCCAGTCTTAATGTCTCTCCTGACCCCCAGTCTTTCATCTCCACCTGCTTTTCAAGCATTGATAACTATCCAGTAGAAATAAAAAACTCAATACATCCAAAACTGAATTTATTGCATTTCTTTTTAAATATCCTGTCCCCTCCAACTTCCCTATTACTGTGTAGGCAACACCATCCTCTCGGTCCAGGTTCATAACTTTGATGTTATCTTTGACTCTATTCTTATTCCCTCTCAATATATCCAATATGTCGCCAAAGCCCACCAATTTCAACTTTGCAATAACTCTCAAATATGTCCCTTTTTCTCAAACTCTGTCACTATCCTGATTCAGGTCTTCATCATCTCAAAGCTTGGTCTACTGTAATAGCCTACTTAAGTCTACCTGTCTCTTCCATGTCCATTCCAGCTTCCATTCAGACATCAAAGTGATTTTCCTAAAAAAAAACAAAACAGTTTCAACCATGTTACCCTCCCTACTCAATAAATTCTATTGGCTCTCTAATTTCCAGAGTCAAAACCAAACTGCTTTGTTGGGGCTTCTAAGCCTTTCATAACTTAGTTCTATCTTGCCAGTCTTCATACATTCTAGTTCTTGCCATGTATTCTTCTATTCAGTGACATTGGTCTCCTGGCTGTTTCACAAACAAAAGACCTCATCTTTTAGCTCTTGGCATTTTCTCTGGTTCTTCCATATGTCTGGAATCCTCTCACTCTTCATCTCTGCTTACTGTCTTCCCTGTCTGTGTTCCTTTAATTCCCAACTAAAATTCCATCTTCTACAAGAAGCCTTCCCAACATCTCTTCATTCTAGTTCCTTACTTCTTTCAAACATTTCCCATTTGTCTTGTATGTAGCTTGTTTGTATCTATTTGTTTCCTTATTTTCTGCTCCTATTAGATTGTGAGCTCCCTGAGGCCAAGATCGCCTTTTCCTTCTTTTTGTATTACCAGTGTGCTTAGTATAGTACTAGGCACATAGCAGTAGGAAATTAATAATAATAATGTTGATTAATAAATATTTATTGATAGAACAACATTTGTTAAACACCCAACTAGGCGCAGAAGACTCAGACCTAGCAATAGATACAAAGTTTACATAAAATATGCTCTAAGCCCCAAGGAGTTTCCAATCTACTGGGATGATAAAGATGCAAGTAAAATATACTATATTATACAATAAGTGCATTAAAATGTTATAGAACAAAATAAGGTTGGTGGGGGAAGGCCCTTACCAACAAAGAGAACACCAGTTAAAACTTCTTTGTGGAGGTGGCATTTAAAGAAAGTAGGAATTCAATAGACAGTTTAGGAAAACAGAATAATCTGAGACAGAGGTTTGAGTTTGAAGGCTGTGCACAGGAAGCAGGGAGTTGTCCAGGGTGGCTGAAAATTAATCACTATTCAGAGGAATAATCTGAAACAGCAGTGAAAAGATAAGAGGGCTGCCAGGTTGTAGGGAACCTCGAATATCATGGAAAATAATTAATTTTTTCCTTGAAAAGGTAATGAAACACCACTGAAGATTTTTAAATGGAAAGTGGAAGAAAGACTAAAAAAGTTAATAATGCAATGGTTCCTCCAGATGGGTGATATTTAAGGCCTGTATTACAGCTGGTGGCTGTGGCTGGGAAGACAGAGGAAGGTTCACATTCAAAAGATGTTTTAGTGGTTGGATATGAGAGATGAAGGAGGAGGAAGAGTCAAAAATAGTCAAAGGGTCAAAGGTGTTGAGGATGGCAGAATTGACAAACAGTAATCTCATAGACAGAATTAGTAAAATTAAAAAGAAGTTCAAAGCTAAAATAGCTACATAATTTATTCAAGATTCATACTGAGTATGAGGAACTAATATGCTATCCAGTTGAAGATGCTCGAGAGAGCTGGATTTACAAATAAGTACTCTTTTATTTATTACCTATTTAACCTTGGTCAAATCACTGAAACTCTATGGGCCTCAGTTTCTCCATCAGTAAAATGAAAGAGTTGGACCAGATGACTTCTTTATGATCTAAATCTGATTCTGGAACACAATGAACTAGAACTCAACAGGACCTGTGATTTCATGGGCATAATGAACTCCCATTTGGAGAATACAGGGTCAATACCTTCTCTCTAACTTCAGAGTCTTAGAGAGTTAAACCAAGTGGCTAGTTGTGAGGTCAGACTTGAATCCAAGTCTTCCATAGGCTCCACGATCAGCTTTCTATCCACTAAACTGTGATGTTTCGATGATATTACAGATAATATAATTATGTCTGCTAAAATACTGATGCATACATATATTGTGTGATAATTCAACACATGGAATATCTGACTACCTCTCCTCTGATTATGAATTTACAATAACTCCCCAAGCTTAGGTTTAAATTCAAACACTTGTTCTTGGTTTTCAAGCCTCTTTTATCCCTTCCCAACCTATGCAAGTTTATTTTTCTCTACTTTCCAACATTCAGCATGTACTTCAATAAGACCTTATGCCATCACCTACAAGGACAACATTTCTTTCTGCCTCTCTGCCTTTTGCTAGTGCTCTTTCCCCTACCTACAATGCACTCTGTCTTTCTATGGGGATATAGCCCATTCTTTAAACTTCAGCTCAAGTCCTTTCTCTCCACGAAGCCTTCACAAACTATTATATTGTTCTGCTAAACCAGTGGTTCTCATTTAGTGGAACTTGAAGTCCTTGGGTTCACACTAAAATTATTTAATGGAGCCTTAAGCACTAAATAATTTAAGAATAATATTAGTATATTAAATTACTCCAAGGGTTCAAAACACACTTTTATTGGTTGAAAGATGTTTAAGGAACATAGTGCTGTAAGCTAATAAATAAATGTTTAGTTTTTTTGATTCATTCAATTACCCTCAATAAATCAATCAATATTTATTAAAAAGCCTCCTATGTGTCAGGCATTGTACAAACAAATGCAAAGAATAAAACAATGCCTGTTCTAAAGAAGCTTATATTCTAAAGTCAGGAACCTCAATATCCTTATTTGTAAAATGGGAATATATAGCACCTATCTCAAAGGGTTGTTGTGAGGATGAAATAAAATATAGTATATGTAAGGTCCTTTTTGCAAACCTCTCTATAAACACAAGCAATTATTATTATTCTATACCATATATTATACCACTTGATGATTTTCTAGTTATTTCATGTATATTAATGTGTCTCTCCAACTAGATTGAGGGCATGGACAGTTTGTACACTTCTGATCTTTTCCAGAATCTAGCATAGTAACATTTTTTTTTTGCCCTGATTTGATTTTGACTCATTGTGTGACTTTGGATATATGATCTAACCTTTCTGGCTTCTTCATAGATAAAATAAAAGAATCAGACTACATGTTCTCTAAAGTACCATCCCTCCTTAAATCTTCTTATCTATTGACTCTACTACCTTGGTTTTCTCAGAGACTTTGAATAAATGTCTAAATGTATAAACTACATACAATATTTAGATAATTATTTGCTGGCTTTGATCCAATAACTTTGTAAATTACTATTTGGTATATTTGAGATAAAAATATTTTTTAAAATATCCATATTATCTGGATTGTTTACATAATTCTCACTAGTATTTCACTTTGCAGTTATACACCACACAACATCATGCTAGATCAAAGCAAAAATAGCCCTTTAAACAAGACTAACTAGCAGCAAAAATCGAAGTCAAGTCTACCCTGGCTTTTTGAAAAGGGTTAACAAACAAGTATCCAGTTGCCTCCTTGATCTGGGTGGTTATGAAAAAAAAAAAAAGCTTTGGGTATACATGTGTGCCTGAAAATATGGCAAATTGCCTAAATTTCCCTTTGTTAGCTGAAGACCTGGCCCAAAGTAATATTTATTACCAAGTTTTCAAATAACAGAAAAGTATTCACAGTAAGGGAAAAACCACCATGTGTTACCTAAACAGTATCAATAAAAGAATGTAAAATGTTTCAGTCTTCATCAATGTGTCCATTGAGGATTTACAACTAGCTTAAAAAGAAGCCTCACAGGGAAACTCCCAAATTGTGGAATGTGGATATAAGACTGGTAGAACTCCTCAGAGAGCTTGGGTGGCTCATCCTCTAAACGTGCTTCCTTAAAACACATTTTTTCTTTCTTCCTACAAAATGCAACTTTCTCCAATATAATTCCACTAAATAAGCCCCCACCCGTGAGGAAACATTAATCTACTTTGCAAACATGCGTTCCAGTTCTGTGCTTTACTTTTTTTCCTCTCTCTCTCTCTTTTTTAACCTTGAGACAAATGTTTTTTTCCCTCAGAGTTGAAAGCTGTCCAAAACCAGGACCACACACGCAGCCTCTGCAGGCCTGCGCTCATCACGTTCTCCCTCCTCCAGCAGCTCCAGAGGCAGCGGCTGCCTCTGCTGCAGGGGACACACACACTCCCAAAATGGCGAAGGGGTGGTCTTTCTTCCCCTACTTTATGTCTTTTTTTTTAGGAAGAAGATAGGAAAGGGAAGATTTAGGAAGATGAATGTAGTATAAAAAGGAAAAACACTTTTTTCATTACATAGTCTCTCGAGATTTGAAAAAGACTCAACATTTACATCAATCCCATGATACTTCCCCCCTTAAAAATGGTTCGTTCCAAGGAGCTGCAAGCCTTTTCTTTCCCCCTTCACCCCCACTTTTTGCTCTCCACACAATCTCCCACACCACCTAGCAAAACACTGTGGACCAGAATAGATTACAGCAAACTCTTTGTAGGTTTTATCTGGCATCCGGCCAAACTGCTAAACAATAAACAATTCCCCCTGGTGTAGAGAGGATTTAAAAAAAAAAAGGCTTTAGGTATAGTCTCGTAAATATCTTTATCAATTGATAGAATGAAAGAAAATAAAAGGAAGCAATAGAACGTGCTGGGTCTCTTACCTTCTACCCAAAGCTCTTCCACGTTGGTTTCAAGATTAGCTGCCTTTAATCCTACAGCGAAAGCCCCAAATATAAGGAGGCCCACAACCAAAAACTTGCCACAGTTTTTTTGAATGTAACAACCCAATTTAAATAATAGTCTCTGAAACTTCGCTCTCAGCCACAGCGGCGCTTTCCTGCCGGTAGCCTTCCCCTGGAATGCAAGCAAATATCAGGAATAAGTGCTTTGAAATCGTTATATATTTATGCACTGTGCACAACAACGTAGGTGCTTTTGGGGAATCGCCTCCCCTTAACCCCTCCGCCCCCAAATACACGTACACATTTAGTCTTTTGGTAGGACTTGGGAGATCCAGGTGGATTTGATGGAAGTGACTAGGTCTTGTTGGGAAGAGTGAGAAAGAGGAGGGTAACATGTATTTCAAGAACATAAGCAAAGAATTTCCACAATGCAAGTACGTCATGAATGAAACGGTTAACCTAACCATAAGGACACTAGCTAGTATTGGATGGCTCGGTCCTGAAAGCTTGATAAGCAGGAAGGTGAGAGTTTGGCCGGAGGGGCGGAGTGTGGGAGTGGGATGAGAGTTATTCATAAATCAAAGCCTGGCTTCTGAGTGAAATCTATATCAAGACTGAGTGAGCGTCCCTCTAAGCACCTCCTTCTGGGATTCTACTAGGAGTCCCAGAGTGCTTGAGGGGGAGGGAAGGAGGCACTGGCTGAGTATGTGTGTATATTAGGAAGCGATCTCGCTGGTCCTGAGGAAAGAAATCATCCATACTAGAATATTTACAATGGGGAGGGGGGCAGGGGAAAATAAATGTACATGAATAGCAACCGTCTAGAACAAGGACCAGAAGAATAAATACCCGGTCCCCCTCTTTCCCTATGTCTTACTAAATCTCTAAGATAGTGTGGTTAGATGGGGGAGAGGGAGAGGGCAGCGGAAGGATGCTATTTGATAACAATTTGATTTGTTGCCATTTCCTCAACCCAGCTCCCACAGCCTTCTACATCAACTTTGTAGTAAAATGCAAGATCCACGTGGCGGGCAACGCTGCGAGATCATAGCTTAATCGTGATTCATTTCCATAGAGTTAGGAGACGCTGTGTGATCTGAATTAGGAAGTAGAGCAGCCATCTGTAAGTTACGACAATATTTGTGAACAGAAGAGGGCAGCCACATGGATTTTTTTCCCTCCCCTTTCCCTTCTTGCTGAAGCATTTTTAAAAAGTCTGCTTTCTGAAAGGAAAATAACGTTTAGAGAAAGGGAAATATCTGAGCGTTGTTTATTCTCGCAGATATTTCTTCTGCAGATCAGCAACCTGGGGTTTCCTCTGCTACATTATGTTTACACGGAATTCCTGGATTCCACACATTTCAGTAAGAGTAACGAACACAATGAACCCGGCGACTCAGTCAGACCTGCACCGCAGATTTAAGGTGGCAATTTGTTTACAACTTTCACTTTTCCTACGGGCTGGGGGTCATGGTAAACCAGTCAAAAAGAAGAGAAGGAAAAAATATCCTCCCCTCAAAGGCGATTTTTAAGGGATTTGAGATTTCACGCTTACTCAAAGCTTAACAAAAGCAAAACGGGCTGCCAAAAAAGGAAACCACCTTTATTTCTACCCCCTCCTCTTTCCTCTCCCCGCCTCCCTCCACCCCCACCCCCAAAATATGTTAAGAAATGTGGCAGCATTAGGGGAGAGAGAGAAAAGCCAACCTGGAGAAAGGAGTGAGGGAGAGAAAGCCAGTACAAAGCTTAAGTCTTTTTTGTATTGGTTTAATTAGGAGAAGAATTCGAATGACCCAGAAATTGTACACTAGGAAGGGAGAGCACATTACCCAGTTACACACAGTTACACAGACACACACACACTTCCATCCCCAGCAGAAGTTAGACATCCCTTTCCTTTCAGTGATGGTGGGTGTGTTTGGGTTTTTCAATTCCCCTAGTCTATTTCTTTTTCTAAAAGAGGTGAGTGTCTGTATGCGTATGGATGCTTCCAAAGTGAAAGAGGAGAAGGTGGAAAGAGGGGAAGGGATGCGGGGGGGAATTCCAGAAGGAGGGAGAAGAAAGACAGAAATGCACCTTAGAAATCTGCTCCAACGCGAAAGCCGCATCGCAGTAACTCGGCCGCTGCAGATATTCCAGGTCTGGTGCCCCGGCGCGTCGGTTCCCCCCGGTCCTTCTCCGCCTCCTGCTGCCGTTTTCCCCCGGCAGATCGGGGTCTCTGCTGCAGCCTCCGCTGCCGCCGCCGCCGCTCTCAGGCTCCGCAATGTTAACAGCTGAGGCCATGTTGCCTCCGCCGCCGCCGCCGCGGTGACTGAGCTGCCCTTGCTGCTCCCGCATCAGGCGGGCTGGCTTGTCTCGGTTCCCCCCCCACCACCACCACCACGACGCGCTGCTGGAGCTGGCTGGTGATGCCGGGGAGTAGGCTCCGGAGATCGCTTCTTTCTGCGGGTGGCTCCGGCTTTTGCTGTGGTTGTTGCTGCCGCTGACAGACCTCCTCATACCGCGGGGGCTGCTGCTGCTGCTGCTGCTGCTGCTGTTGGAGAAGAGTCAGGACCTGTGCCTTCCATTGCAACATTTCGTGGTGATCCGGAGTTCTCTGCTGCGGCCGCTTCCCACATCCAGTTCGTGAAGAGGGTGAGAGGGGCTCCGTATGTGTGTGTGCGCGCACGGGGGGCGAGCCTCTCTCTTTCCTGCTTGCCCCCCCTCCCCCCGGTGTCTCCTTCACCACCACCAAACAATCCCCACCACCACCTCGTCCACTCCTTGTCTGCCCCCTTTTCCAGACCCTTTTACTTGTGAAAATGAGAGGAAACCCACAGAGATCCCAACACCGGGGCTTTCTTCCTTGGCTCCTTTTCTTGAGTCGGTTCTCCGGGAAGAAAGCGAAAAGCCACGGCAGAATCCGAGCTTCCTTTGCTCTTCTCAGTGCTGCTGGGGAGTTGCTGCTCCTGCTCTTGCTGGTGCTGCTGCTGGAGGCGGAGGCTGCTGCTGGGATTGCTCCTTCGACTCTGGCTCTGGCTTCTGCTCCTTGCGGGCTCGCTGTACCATTCTGTTTCAGTGCAGCGCTGGTCTCTGACTCCCGGGACTTTGGGACTCCAGTCTGTGTGTGTGCAGCAAGCAGCAGCAGCTCCTTGATTCAATAGATGAGATGGAAGAAGAAAAAAAAGAACTCTCTCCATTTGGAGAAAGAGGAGGAGGAGGGGAGGGGGTGGAGGGGGAGAGAGCCAGCGAGAGAGAAAAAGGCTGGAGCTCCCGCCCCTGGGGCTGTCAGATGGCTAGGATTTCTGCGATGCGATTGGCTCAAGGAGGGCAGAAATTACTCAGCAAACATGACTATTATTAGCTGCTTAGCAACAGCTCACCAAAGTAGAGAGACCACCCAGGCAGGCAACCCTAGTGTGTGCATCCCCAGCTTCAAGGGGAGCCTTAAAGAGCTCCAACCTTCTTGCATGCAATACTTCCATTAAGGAATGCTCCCCCCTTCTTTTGCTTTTTCAAAAGAGTGTCTTCTTTTTATGAGACTTTTTTTTTGCACACACATACACTTCGCGATGTACAAAAAGTAATATTTTTTTTAAAGCGCTTGAACAATTTCTGAAACTCCTAAAAAGAAAATCTATTCAGAGGCACCTTGGCCTCAAGCTGTAGCAAATACTGGGAGGTCCGACTTGAATTCCCAGGCTTGAACCAATAATGACAGGGTGGTGGATACCGAGGTAGTGTGTGCCAATTCCACCCCCCCCCCTTTCTTTTATAACTAAAAAGAAGACAGCCTCTCGCAAGAGAAATAAGTCTTACATTAAGATAAACAAAACGGAAAGTTAAAGAATACAACCCAAGAACATAAAACCCCCCACCAAACCCCTTGCTTACCCTATCCCCCCTCCCCCAACACCTACTATATTCAAGGAAGGAATTAGTCATTTGTTCTGTAGCATCCAAATACCCACAGCAATGGGGGCGGGGGGGGGCTGTTTTTTTTTTTAATCTAAAGTATCTCAGTTTAAAAAGAAAACCATTTACAATCACAAAATTGAATTATCTTGGCTTCTTCAAAAGAAAAAAAATGTTACTGCTACCTAGTTTGCTTAGTTTGGACTCTCAGCACATGTCCCTATTTACTTAAAGTCAGTTGCGAACTGATTTTTTAAAAAAGTGGTATGCATCTTTTATATATTTAGTAATAGCGTGACATAGGGAGGAATAAAGGCTTTGATGTTGAATTCATTCGAAACAAATTGTGCACTGACTGTAAGAACCCATCCCGACGCTTTAGCTAAGGTCACGAAGATATCCTGGGCTTTACTTTCCCATTGGGATAAATAGCCTCTTTGGAAGAGTACATTGTTAATTTGCCAGCAGTAGGGGCTTGCCTTACAAAATGTCTCAGAAACTCTGCTGGCTAGATCGCTTTTTTTTTTTCCTTAAGAACGTGGGTGGGATTTTGGGTGTTTGTTTTTGTTTTCTCCCTTAGTTTTGCAAGTTATGAAATTTCTCCCCGCAGTGGAGATCAGGGCACTAGCTTTTATTATTATGATTTTTTTAACTTGACCGCATTGCGAAGAAACTAGCGGGACGTTGTGTTGATTGAAG
Organism: Monodelphis domestica; assembly: GCF_027887165.1. Lineage (NCBI taxonomy): Eukaryota > Metazoa > Chordata > Mammalia > Didelphimorphia > Didelphidae > Monodelphis > Monodelphis domestica. The sequence goes on along the minus strand of NC_077233.1, from coordinate 273,284,189 downwards.
CGGTGAAATGGGGGAGTGTTGCTTTAAGGTGCACACGGTGTGTGTTCATTGAAAAAAAAAGAAGAAAGAAAGGAAAGGAGAGAAAAGAAAGAAACCCAGATGGAGGGAAAGTAGGAGGGGCGGGGATGAAGCGGGGGAGTGGGGCGAGGGATCAGGGAGGTGGAGCCTGGGCAAGGCCACGTGACCAACGAGCCGGGAGCTGAGCCCCAGTCCTCTGGGGTTGCTGTGGATCTACGAACACCGCTGCCTGGGGGTGGGTGCGTGCGTGCGTGCGTGTCCAAGCGTGAGGAGGCGGGGGACTGAGGGTGGGGGAACTCACGCCGCTGGACAGGCTAGTGACAAGGCAGAAGCGGAAAGGGAGAGTTCTCTTGCTGTGTGCTCGGCTTTGTGATTCACCGAGCCGGGGCAAGTCCACTGGGATTTTCATTACTCTATTCCTTCCTCTTTCCTTTTCCCTCCCCACTTAAAGGAGTTCGTGTTGTTAAGAAGCCGGAGGAAAAGGGCGGGGGGGGGAGAATGCACCGTTTTAAACTCCTGCCCCTCCCACCCCAGTTATGCGCCGCTGCCGGTGCAGAAAGGCATGCCAGACAAGCCATAGTACATTCCTAAAGGAGGTCTCTTCCCCCTTTACGTTACCCAATACCAACGAGGCTTGACTACTATCGGCCAATAGCAGCAAGGAAAGGAAACATTTCCATTCAATTCTGTCTCAAATCTTGGAAGATGTCACGGGCTGCCGGCCGGTGGAGAGACCAGCCCGCTGATTCCAGCGCACGCGGCTCTGGCAGAAAGAATCCGGCGCCTTCCATCATCTGTACTAGGGGTTCTCTGGGCCATTCCTTCGCTCCCTCCCTACTCCTACTACTCTCTCTTTTATCTTTTTCATCTTTCCCCAACTCGTGTTCTTGCCTTTCTTTGTATTTCCAGCGGCTTTGAACAGTGCCGGGCCAGTAAGAACATCATAATAACTTGTCTTCAATCTCTCACTATCCCTTCTTTCTTTTGCCTCTTATCTAATTGTTCTCCATCTACTTCTTTCCTTTCCTTAGTTCCTTTCCTCCCTCCCTCCTTCCTTCCTTCCTTCCTTCCTTCCTTCCTTCCTTCCTTCCTTCCTTCCTTCCTTCCTTCCTTCCTTCCTTCCTTCCTTCCTTCCTTCCTTCCTTCCTTCCTTCCTTCCTTCCTTCCTTCCTTCCTTCCTCTTGCCTTTTGAAACTTCCTATCCCCAATTTTTCTTTCTTCCCTAATCTTACCATCCTGACCCAGAAAAGGAAATCACACATATGGGAATGGATTTCACAAGTGACATTCTCAAAGACCTGAGAGGGTATCCATGGGCGTTTTCATATCATAAAAGGTGTAGCCAGGCAGCCAGAAAATTTAAAACCAAATACCTTAACCCGGGCATAATGTGCCTATTCATTCCAGGATGCATATCTACAGCAAGACCTCTTAAAAATTCAGCATTATCAAATCCAGTATAAATAAAATCGAGAATAGTATTGGAACTAAACAGTATTGCAGAAAGTTTTAAAGTAACACACGAAGCTGTGATATGAAAAAAATCAGTTGTAAGATGAAAATTGACTTTTAAATATATACCTGAGATGCAGCATTAAGTTGGATTGATGCCACATGTTGAACAAGTCTGCCAAGATTTCAGGTCATACTATTAAGTGCTCAATGTATGTTTTCAATAATTCCCTTAAATATGGGGGTAACTCATTTCAACTTGCTTGTATGAGTTTGTACCTGGAAGGTACTTCAGAGCTCATCCAATACAATCACCTCGTTTTTAGAGATGCCCAGAGAGTTTATGACTTGTCCAAGGTCTCAGAAGTGGTAAGAGAGCTAATAATACTGAATGTTAAGACAACCAGATGTCACTACATACATACAGAAGCATAGAAACTTGTATGTTTAGTCTGCAGCTACAGATAGAGCAACTACATCATAAATTACATTTCAGATTCCTAATATTTTTGGAACAATATTTTTCTCTGAATTTTTCACACTGATCATTTAAGTTAATATTCATTATTTCCTAATTATATTTAAATTTAGACTTCCTCACTCCAGGAAGATAGGGTAGTGAATATTAATTCATGGAACAAACATTCTAATGCTCCTCTATACTGGTATCCTTTCAAGAGTAAGACTTCTTCCTTCCATGCTAATTTCATTCAGTTTTACTTTATTCCTAAATGCTTTGAATATTGATCCCTGGGGTTTAAAATACACGAACCCCTTCTACTTCCCCTCTTTGCCTCCTGTTTGATAGGTTAACTTTTCATGATGTTAGACAATGCCCTGCTGGTATATTCTTCTCATTGATTCCCAAACTCAATCTGGAACCTCAGATTTAACAAGCACTATCTTAATCTCTCTCCTCTCCCACCCCTTCTCTTCTCCCCCTGTGGTCTGCTTTTTTCATACACAAGAGATGAATTACTTTGGGGATCTAATTGGCCTTGTTTCTACAATGTTTTTTAAAAAGGAAGAGGTGCCAGTGTAAAAGCCTGTCTCAACATGGGTGGTCAGGGCTGAGGCTGCCCCCAATTTGCCTCATTGCTGATGCATGCGAGTGCTACATTCCCAGCGATAATGTTGTTCTTAATCAATCTGCCCTTATTTACATTTGTAAGCATTGTTGGCTTTAATATGCATGCCCTGCGCATGTAACTGCTGCTCGACACCAGGTTTTGTTAACTTCAACTAATCACAAGGATCCCACAGACCTGATATGGAGCTGGTTGGGATGAACAGGGCTTGCGAAGGTGTCTTGTGGGTGAGAATCCTTTAGCAGCCTTTATCCCCCAGCTTCCCTGGTCCAGTTCTCAAGCACACACTCACTGGAGACCTTGTGGACTGGCATAACTTTTCAGAATATATGAAGGAAATTTGCCCCCTTTAGTATTCCTTTAAAACCACATTTCAATATATTTCAATAGCTTTTCTTTCCTTCTGGTCCAAGGACTTCAGACAGTCTAGTTCTGTAGTTGCCCCACTTGAGTTCTGTGAACGCTTCAAGAATCTCTCCTTGTATTTCATTCCTTTCCTCTGCCCCAACACTTTAACTTCCCATGGCCCTACTCAGCACAGCTCTGAAGTCTATATTTGATTACCCCAATGCACTCTGACATGGACAAAAACCATCTGGCTTCTCTGTTTGAATATTCCAGAAAGAAGTGAGTAAAGCAAGATACCACTAACTCAGAAGCCAGATCTGAGGATGCTTAGGAACAACTGAATGACTTTCTGACTATCTGTTGGAATGTAGTTCACTCCTCACTGTTTCCTTGAATATTCAATGTAACCTTGTGCTTCAATACTTGATAAAATTATGTTTATGTGATCCCATAGGATGTCAAACATCCTATGGCCATGCCTTTATCTCAAAATTCACAATCTTCAGCATGCATTCATTTTGCTCAGTTTCAACCATCTCAAACTTAATAAAATGCAATGGTAATAACTTTTTTTAAATATTGCATTTGCTTGTCAGAAGTGCAAAGAACTTTTGACATATCACACTAATCTTATAATATTGCTATCAGTTTCACATGGGGGTAGTAATGCTATCATGTCTGTTTATAGATGGTAAAACTGAAATACAAGATGTCCAGTGAATTGCCAAAGGATATAAAATGAGTTAGGCACTGAGAAGTCAAAAACAGATCCCAGGAGTCCTGGCAATCCAGTGCTGCACTTTATTGCTCCTTAACAATGCCATATTATCTCCTTATAAATGTTTGTGTATTTCTTTACAAGTTCTCTTTAAGGAATTGAAAGGTGGAGCCTAGAGACAGAAATTAGAAAATAATATTCTAAAAAGTTTCAGGGTTGAGAAAAGAAAGTATTCAACTGCAATACAATCTCAAGACACTGGGCTTGACCTCCTCCCTCCCCCCACACTCATTCCCTCTCTCTCTTCCTCCACTTACCCCCTCCCCTTCTCCCCCTGCTCAGGGATGTAAGAAAGGGAACAGCTCGACCCAACTTGTCAAAATAATGCTGCTAATTACCCCTGATCTCCTTTAATGGGAAGCTGCCCCAAACTCTACAAAGGAGTAAAAGAGGGATCTACAGCACAAACCCAGGAGCACTGGCATTTACTGAACTCACAGAATGTGTGTGTGTGTGTGTGTGTGTGTGTGTGTGTGTGTGTATGTCCCACTATCACCCCTGATATTTCCACATTCATCAGACCAAGGTCATTAATGAAAGCACCCCAAATATTAAACTGCAGTGGGAATTATACTTCCTGTGGTAGCCATTATAGCAGGGAATTCAAGGTTATTGAACAGCTCATCAGCTGCAGGAAGACTTGTCCATAGTCAGTTTTGAATGAAACATGGAAGTGATTGTTGGGGGCGTGTTGCTGAATTGCCTGAATATCTTTCTGACTCCATTACTTTGATTTTGGGGGAATCATTATTTAATTTAACCAAATACAGTATCTCTTTAGGTACAGATATTGAACCTGGTATATATATGTATAGATGTTTATATAGGTATTTATAACCTATACATACATATATGTATATGTGTACACATGAACATATACATCTCTGTATACAAACATCTATTTATCTACCTATCTACCTTTGTATTTGGCAGAAGGCAAGCCATTCATTCTCAGCATCTCTACCACTGGGTATTTCATTTAAAAAAAAAAAAGCTCCCCTACATGATCCCTTTGACCCACTGCTGGAACAACAAATTTATTAGAGATATAGGCATGAGAAATGAAAAGGAAGTAAAACAATTCAAGCTTATTGTGTGTCTTTCTTTCATACTGCTAATCCGGTTTACACATCACGCCTACATGTCTCAATAGGGCTTTATACACTGTGGCAGAGACAGGAGAAAATAAAAGGTGTATGTGTGTGTGTGTGTGTGTGTGTGTGTGTGTGTGTTGTGTGTATGTGAAATAAGGATAAAAGCAAGAAAGACTAAGATTTTAATTCATGGTGATTTGTCAGTTGTCTATAGCAATTTAAAAAGAGTATCTTTTTTTCCCAAACTATTCCCTAACTGTACAGACCTTTATCAAGATATATTGTCAGATTATAATCCAGTTGCACAAAAACACTAATAGCTGGAACCAGAAATTAGATACACTTCTCACATTGGACTTGAAATGATGTGCAAAAGTCCAGATTTAGTCTGAGTATATTAAACCCAAAGGTGTCCTCCTTGGGTCAGTATTTTAACTTGAAATGATAATGCAGTCAAAATCATTTATAGCCACGTGGAAAGCAATGTTTTAACAAGTGGAACACACACAACTGAAGGCTCCTTGTTTTGTAACAATACACCTAAGGCCCCCCAAAATAAGTGAGAACAACAAAAGATGATGCTAAAGAACACTGTCTTTCTTTATGGAGTCAATTACATGTTGAGTTACTGGTGCCAAACCCCAAATCACACACACATACAAACACCAAACACACACAGACAGTGATGAAAAAGGACTATTGTAGTGGTTTCAGACTCCAGTTATCCAATTATAACATATTTAGAGTCACCCATTGTGGGTCTTTCTTATTTATGACTAGGTCTCCCCACCCTCCCAACAGGGGGAGGGGCAAAGAATAGGAGAAGTGCATCTTAAATCCTAGGCTTTAAGAACATAAAGGTCTCTGCCTAGAATTCCTTGAAGTAAAACCCAGATGGTTCTTTTTAGGTGACACAAGTCAAAAGGATGAGAAAATATCTATTGTGTGGTTTGTTCATACATAAACCAGACTTCATCTTGAAAAAAGAAGAAACTTGGAAAAGAGACGCCACTAGTGGACTAATTCAGTGTTTGGAATAGTTCTGAGCTGGAATCTCTATTTACCTCCTGTGTCAGTACAACCAACCTCTTTGATCTACATATCTATAGAGGCATACCAAGATTAACACCTTGAATGACTTGGAAACTTTATCAGGCTATCTTGACAAACACCCAGGACACCTGATTCTCCACTAGGTAGCCTGCATAAACCCAGGAGTGTACCTAGGACAGCCAACACGATTTTTCTTTTCCCTTCCCTAAATTTGTTCCTTTTGTTTTCCTCAAACTACAAATAGTGCCACTTCTCCCCCTTTCCCCTAACCCCAACCCTGCACACACTTCCAAATAAAATTCACGACAGTTTCTAGTTTTTGGAAAGGTGAATCTCTTACCATTAGTTAATCTTATATACTTAAGCGCTACTCTGGCATTTGGCACATTTCCCTGTGTTTCAGTGGGTGGTAGGAAAGGTGTGTCAGTGTCTGTCTGGGGAAGGGGGAGGGGAAAGGAAGTATGTACTCATCCTTTTGAAAACACTCTTGGATCCTTATTTCCACTCTAGGTGATGCCTCCTAAGGGAGGTTGGGTTGGAAGAGAAAAAAAGGTAAGAATGTGTTCTCTAAACTGTGGCATTTAGAGATTAATTCTTTCCCTTTTCCTCTCCTCCTCTTCCCCCCCCCCCCCCTCCTCCTCCTCCTCCTCCTCCTCCTCCTTCTCCTCCTACTCTTCCTCTACCACTGACTCTTTTTCATCTTCCCCTCCCTCCTTCTCGGCTTCCTTTCTTTTCTTTTTTTTGTTATCTTTCTTTTTTTCTCCCTCTTTCCTCTTGTTTCGTTCTGTCTCCCCATCGGTCTCTGTATCCATCCCTTTCCTTCTGTTCCCATAAACAACTCTGTGCTGTTTCTTCACAGTCTCAGATCAGTAGCCTGGACCAACAGAGGCTGATTAGCGGAAGCCAGGGTGGAGACCCTTCCAGGCGTGTAAATGGGATCCGGGAAGAGCTACTCCGTGAGAATTGCCCTTGATAAGTCGCATGACCAAAAACACCCCTGTTAGAGCTCAGAGGGAAGACTGAGGGGGAGGGGGATGAGAAACATTTAAATAAAAAGAAAAGTTGGGTAAGACTGGCAGCTAGGGAGGCTCCGCGGGGCTCTGTTCCCCCCTCCCTTTCCCCCCACCTCACCAACATTCACAGCCAGCCCCCTTCAGGGAGCACTAGTTTTTCTAAGAGGAACAGAGCCAGCTGTGCCACCCGTTTTCTTTGCCTGCGGGGTGCAAGAATGAACCCCGACACTTCTCACCCCTAGGTCCCCCTTGTAGCCCTGCCGGCGACCTCAGGTATCAGCACCAAAGATAGTTAATAGCCAGATGTCTCTTTTTGTACAAGATGGGGATAGGATGGATTTTTAAAGATAAATCTCTCACTCACCATCTCCTTTAAGGAGCCCCTTCCTGGGGATTAGGGAATCTGGGGCCGTTTCTGCTACTGCTTCTTCTGTTGTTGTTGGTAAGTAGGTGGGGGTGGGGATGGGTACAGGAGGGGAGGGGGGCTTTGACTTCACATCAATTTCTTTTCTTTTTCTTTTGCCCTTTTCTTGTACCCCTCCTCTTCCTCCTCCTTTTCTTCCTCCTCCTCCTCCTCCTCCTCCTTTTCTTCTTCTTCCTCCTCCTCCTCCTCCTCTTCTTCTTCTTCTTCTTCTTCTTCTTCTTCTTCTTCTTCTTCTTCTTCTTCTTCTTCTTCTTCTTCTTCTTCTTCTTCCTTCTTCTTCTTCTTCTTCTTCTTCTTCTTCTTCTTCTTCTTCTTCTTCTTCTTCTTCTTCTTCTTCTTCTTCTTCTTCTTCTTCTTCTTCTTCTTCTTCTTCTTCTTCTTCTTCTTCTTCTTCTTCTTCTTCTTCTTCTTCTTCTTCTTCTTCTCCTCCCCCTCTTCTTCCTCCTCCTCCTCTTCCTCCTCCTCCCCCTCCTCTTCTTCCTCCTTCTTCTTCACAAAAGGAACTGAAAGTGTAAAAAAATAATCCTGCTAGGTTGCAGGCATTCTGCAGAGTGCTGCTAGGGTTCACAATTACATGCCTGTTTCTATTAAGCAGCTTCATCGTTCTCTGTGTGGGTGGTCTGCCTCTCAATAGGCAGGACCTGTCAGGGTCACGTGATGGATACGAAAACTTTACTCCTTTACAATAAACTCAAGGAAAGCAAAGTAAACTAAAGTAACGTGCTATCAGCACAGCCCTCCTGGGTAAACAGGAGGCACAGCTTCCCTCCCTTGCCTTCTTGGGTTCAACCCAGCCTTACTAAGCTCTTCTAGCCTAGGAGCCCACAGTGCTTGCTGCACCCTCTCAAGCCTGCAAAAGCCAAAAAAGGAATGTGAGCCTGGAATTCACCTCTTCCTCTTTCCTTTTCCCACTTTTCCCTTCCCCCACCACAAATTTTTTCATGGCATTTAGCCCTCTTTTCAGAAAAAATATGGAGTTTGGGAGGAACAGGGATATTTTTTTTTCTTTGTAAGAATATCAATCACCTGGATTGGGTATGGGATATTGAATGGATGACAGGCAGGCAAGCAGGTAGGTCAATAAGAGGGGGCAGGCATCTAGAGAAGGCAGAAGAAAGATGAACAGCTTAAATATTCAGTATTGCAAGATTTATGTTCATCAGATGGTAAAATCACAGATTTAAAACTGGAAGGGATCTTAGAGACCTCTTAATCCAGACACCAAATTTTACAGGTGAGGAACCAGACCCAGAGAGGTTAAATTACTTGCCCAAGGTCACACAGGCAGCAAGTGGCAAAGCCAGGAATTCCAATTTTCTGTCTTCAAATTCTGAACACTTTCCATTGCACCATACTAGATCCCATGTTGACTTCTGTCATTTCTGCTAGGACTTAATGGGAAGTTGTTTGCTTCAGGAACATTCACAGTGATATTCCTTGGAAAATGGGATTATTAGACTGTGAGAATCAACTAAATGAGACTTGCATATTTTTGCCTAATATTTTTATACATAATGATAGGTCACATAAATAATCCTTCTAACAATATCATTCTAAAATCAGTCAAATGGTGGTTAAATGAATATCTAGAGGTAGTTATCATCTCAAAACAAGCAAGAGTTTCTTTCAACTTTACCATCTTATAGAATTTAATGATGAGCAAGTGATCCAGCAAAATCTGTTTAACATTTTAGGAAGTATAATGAAGGAGGACATACTATAGAGTGTGCTTGGAGTTCCTTTATCAGGATGCCTTTTCTACATTACATTTTTTTTTTTACTGAGTGAGTAACTGAACATTGTTCTTAGTATGGACATGTTTAGTCTTGAAGACAACCTTTTGAATGCAAGAAATCCAGAGGCTCTGGGCTGGTGGCCGGGGAAGCTTCTATAAGTAGAGGACAGCACCCAACAAGACTATTGACCCAAGATTGGCCATTTTGCCATGTTCCAGGAGTTGTTTGGACGGCATGGAGTCAGAGTAAAATGCAGAATGTCTAATCAGCAATCCTGAATACTGCTTTATTTTCTGATGAGTTTTAGATATTACTATTCACTCAACACATTATAACAGTACTTATAAATTAAGTTATTGACTCTTATTTTAATTCATTTTGTTACTTTGTGCTGTTGTTCATGTTTAGTATTTCTTTGTTGTGTAGATGTCCCACACTTGATTCATATTGAGTTTCTTTTGAACTTTCCCTCCTTCTGGGGAAATTGTAGATATCAGCCATAATCTAACCTATAAATAAAATTGTCCCAGAGCACAGAGGCAGAAGTTTAATGAGCCAAAGTATAAGAACTTGGAACCTAGTTTTTCCATCTCCCCCCAACTTTTAGAGGCCAGGCTCCCCAGGAGTGAACCTAGTCCAAACTGCATGCATGGACACAGAACAGAGAGTGGTGCTGAATCCCAAACTCTGGGAGCCAAGCAAAAGTATTAAAGCTCCGTTACCCAAACTATCATTTTGGATTATTTTGTTTTGTTTTATTAATAAGGCTCCACAAACAGTGAGATGTGCTTTCAAAAAACATACATTATACTTTAGCAGTAAATTCTGGGTATATTAGATAAAGTTTTAATGATAATATCAAGTTAAATAACCTTTAAGTAGTCTGCATTCTCATAGCCAGATTGAAAATATGGACTAAAAAGTTAGAGTTTATATATGTCCCCTCTATCTTACACTATTATTTTGATTTAGTATCATCCGAGTTTCTAGAGTATTAATAAATCATTACATAACCAAACCAAAATTAGTAACCAAAATAGTGAATCATTAAATAGCCAAACTGTATATTGTCAGATAGAGCCATATGTTATACTAGTCCAGGAAATAATATTATCAATTGGTTTTCAGTAAGATCATATGTGAATATCTCAATGGGTATGAGATCAGAATAATTTTAATGATTGGGGAAAACATGCAAGTTTTCTTTCAATAAATTTTTTTTTTCTGTATTCCAGGTCACATCAAAGAATCTGCTTCATGTCCTGGTATAAATGAAGGGGGGGGGAGCAGCATAAATAAAGGAAGTACATATCAGAGTAAAGTGCCCCAGAATACAAAAAGAAAGAAGAAAAAGTAATAAGAAAAACAGTTTTGATTAATGAAATTATTTTAGTGAACTCTAATTTTCAATGGGAAATTTTGCACAAAACCTTTGGGATGTACCTTTTGCTTAGCAAAATGAAGAGGAGATAATCAGTCAGTGAATTAGATTGCTTCTGATTTATATTAAACAGATGGCCCTGAGTGTACCATATCATTGACGAGATTTTTTTCCCTCTCCTCCCTCTTTATTTTTGACAAGGTCAAGTCAAGTCAAGTCAAGTCAAAAAGCATTTACTAAAGGAGCAGCTAGGTGACTTAATGGGTAGAGAGCCAAGCCTGGAGACTCGGGGTTGGGGAAAGGGACCCTCAGGTCCTAGGTTCAAAGCTAGCCTCAGACACTTCCAAGCTAGGTGACCCTGAGCAAGTCATTTAACCCCAGTTACCTAGCCCTTACCACTCTTCTGCCTTAAAAGCAAAACTTAGTATTGATTCTAAGACAGAAGGTAAGGGTTTATGCTGGATAGAGAAGAAAACAAAATTAGTCTTGACCATCAAGTGGCTCACATTCTAATTGAAGAGACAACCTGCAACCAAGGATAGACATTCGGGATTTATAGAGGTTGACTTGAAGTAATCTGTGGCATAAGGAATAGAACACTGATTGGACTGGGAGTCAGAAAGTCTAGAGTTCAAATCTAATCTCAGGCATTTACTACCTAGGTGACCCTGGGCAAGCCACTTAACTCCTGCCTGCATAAAACCATTCCAGTATCTTTACTGTGTCAGGAAGAGTTGGACATGACTAAGCAGCAACAACAATCTTAGAAGGAAGACCCGGTTATCTTGTAGAATATGGGATTTTAGCTGAGGCTTGAAGGAAGCCCGTGGATGCCAGGAGGCAGAGGTGAATTGGCGCAGAGTGGGGAAGAGCAGTCCAGGCATGAGAGACAGCCCGTGAAAGGATACAAATCTGGGATATGGAGCATCTTGCTCAAGGAACTGAAGAGGCCAGTGTTGCTGACTTTTAGTATACACGAAGGGGAACAAAGTGTAAGGAGACTGGAAGGATACAAAAGAGGAGAAGATTTTATATTTGATTTTGGATGTAATAGGAAGCCACTGGAGCTTGTTGAAAAGGAATGCAGGTGTGTGTGATAGACAGAGACAGGCAGAGACAGAGACAGAGACAGAGATGTACACTTTGGAACATGGACTATAGTGGGGAAAAGACTTGAGCTGGGGGAACAGGCTATTGTACCATTCCAGGCTTGCGGTGATATGGCAGGGTGTAATATTTATTGGGAAAGGAAATTGGATAGGAAAACAGGGGGATAATGGGAGGTTTGTAGCAGGGGATGGAGGAGTTAAGGGAGAGAGGGAACACTGCTTGGTGAGGCAAGGGAGGGAGATGCCCCTTGCTGAGAGGAACAACACTAATACCTTGTTGGTTCATGTTCTGTTTTGGGGATGGAAAGAGGCACTTGTGAACCATTAAACAATTTAAAAAAAGATTTGCTTCGTCATAACTCAATAAGGAGTTGAAACACGTATACAAGTGGCACTTAGCTTCCATAGATATGGCAAGGTAAGGTAGGTAATTCAAGTGATAGTTAGACATCCACCAAGTTAGAAGAACCTCCTTGATCCCCCTAGGTAACCAGGAACCAGTGCCAAGAGAGGCAGGGGCCAATCATGTCCTGGGGAAAGAAAGCTCTGTTGATTTTTAGGGGAAATTAATCTTTTGAGGGGATCAAAGGGGACTGTGGTCCTATCACACACAACCCTCACCATGGTCCTAAGAATTTTCTAGAGCAGTTAAACTCAAGTAGAAACTATACAAAAGGATATCTGTTGGCACATACTGACTTGGTAAACCACATATTAATATGATCTATGTTTTATTGTATTTTTATTTATTTTGTTAAGTATTTCCCAATTGCATTTTAATCTGGTTCATGTTGGGAAAGTTGTAGGTAGGGCTTTGTATCTGTCATCCATTCTTGAGGTTTTTTTTCTTACCATTTAAATGCTTTAAAATCTTTTACTAGATAATCATCCTGGCATAGGTAATACTAAGGGGAAAAGAAAAAAAGGGAAAAAATATTAAGACTCTGTCTCAACTGAAAAGTAACTATAAAGAGAAAGAAAAAAGAAAAAATCATGGAAAAAGTCAGAAATCATAGGTTTTTTTCCCCCTCAGTCTTGTAGAAGAACTCAACCTCAGATCTCAATGATCTGGGTTGTGTGGTGGGTGATGACACATCTTCGAAGTTCTTTGTGGTTTTCCTGATTCAAGGTGGTGACAATGAATTTGTAAGTCAGAGCAGCACCAAGGATATGTGTGACAGAAGTTGGCACTAAAAGAAGAGTTTTCTCCTCATTGGGAGAGGAGCCCAAGGAGGATGGAATCTTGAGGAGAAGCAGGAAGTTCCTTCCCAGTCACTTAGGAAGAGGAGTTGGTCTCTCAGTTGGGAGAAGCTGAAGAGAGAAGGTTGAATAAAACTTTCTCTTAAAGGTTACCTATTTTTTCCTGCTTGTGACTGGAAATCCTTCCCCTCAACATTCCCCAATTGAAAAAGACTATTGAAGAGAAACCTGAGAAAGGCATTTGAATCTCTGTCAGACTTCACCTCAACTCCTCTTGCCCTGGGTCTGAACTGTGGCCAAGGGGCCAAACCCAGGGTCAGCCAACCTATCTCTCAGGGAGCTTAGGCTGCCGAAACCTGAGTTCCCCCCAAACTCAAGGAGGGAGGGAAAAGGGTTTTATATAGAAACAGGGACCCCCTTTTCCCCATTTTCCTTTCCCATTCTTTCCCCTGCCAGTTATTCCTTTGTATTACCCTGATTTAATTGACATTAAAGTAGTTATCTTTCCCCCCAAGTTGTGAATCAAGTGTGAGTGAACAGATCAAGGGGAGAGACATTTTCCTAAGAAGAAACCCTTTGGTCTCATAGTGGAGCGGGGACAAGAGGGACAAGAGCAAATCTGGGAGAGCAGCCATTGCTAAGGAGAGAAGGCAGAAGGGGGAAAATCTTCAAACACCCTCTCCTTTCTCTGAGCCAACCCTAAACATCAGCTGTCCTCTCCAAATCCTTTTCCTTTTACCATCTTCAAACCTTTTCTCTACTACATCTTCTGTCTCCACTCTTTTTCCTCTCTATACTGAAAAACTTAACCTTTTCTTGATTATATATAGCATAGATGATATGACAGACACAATCATCAACTGTTCATCATTCATCAGGGTCATCTGTAGTAAAGTGGTTATGGAGTCAAAATCATTTTAAAGTTAATATATGTAAAGCACTTAGCTCAGTGCCTTGCACATAGTAGGTGCTTAACAAATACTTATTATCCTTCAATCCCTTCCTTTATAATCCATTTACATGTAATCCAGTTTTCTCAAGATCATTCATCAAAACCTCCTCCTCTCTAAGAGTTATATTGAGGGAATAATATTGACTGTTTTCCCTCTTAGAGACCTATCCATATGAGCTATAGAAGGACTTAATCTAACCTTCATTCAGGGACTAAGAATTGCCAACATGTCAGCTTGGGGGGGGGGGATGTTCCTTTTTTCAAGTATTTGCTATTAGAAAGTAAGAAATCTGCCCTCAATATCATGCCTTTTTCCTCCAGGCCCTTGTTTGGAAGGAGTTGTCTAACCTATTATTGGGGAAAGTAATTCTGCCACTTGAGCCAAACCTGAGCTATTTCTCCAGGATATACAGAGTTCTCTGAAGCATTAAGGGCTTTGAGGGCAAGTCAAGTCTGGGCTGGATAAGGAATAAGAAAGGACAGGGAAGATCAGTCAGATGGATGTCCCCAAACGGTCTATTTTATATTTATATTTATAAAGTCAGGTAAGTCTTTCTGAAGACCAGATCCCAGAAATTATTGGACTTGAGAGCACTTCCCATTGATTTTTCACAGGCATGGCTTCTTGGGGTTGGACAACTAACCTGAGTAATACCTGAAAAATGATGTAGCTGTTTATTAGCAGAGGGTAAGCCTCTTATTTTGAATAGGAGAATGCCACTTTGTTAATTGGAGACAGGTTGAGGATCGCTCAGGTTAGGTAGGTGCTTTGACTGGCATAAAAAGCCCAGCTGGATAGGAATAGGTGGAATATCATGCCAAACACAATATGGCACCATTACTCGAATGTCCTTGTTGGAGGTGGACATAGTCCTCAACCTTTGTTTCTCTTGTAACATCTATGACCTGGTCATTTAGAATATATGATGTCTCTGATGAGGGTTGATGTGCCCTTCAAACAACTATATATGAAGAGAGGTATCAGTAAAATGTCTTCATTAGTTGTGACTACAAAGGAGTGAGCCTTTGGTTGTCCAGTTGCATAATTTGCTTTCCAGGCCCCAGACTACTTAGCCACATCCATAGCCACTGCCCAAGAAATGCATATAAAAATATTCTCTGCCCCATCCCTCAAGGCTCATTTGCAAATCCAGGGAGCTCTGCTCCCTGAAAGTACTTGTCAGGACTTCCATTCCCCTGGCCTATGGGCCAAAAGTAACTTCTGTTACCACTAGTGGTTGCTGAAATTCAATTTTGAATGTCTCTCTCATAGCAGAGAAAGCCATCATGTGTCTAGACAAAAGGGCATTCCTCAGGACTTAGCTCCTCATAGATAGGGGACCATTGGTCAAGGCAAGTAGATGAGGTTCTAAAGTCTAAATTCAGTGTGGCATAATTCACCACATGTTTGTGAACTGGTGAAGCCAATAACCACCTAACATTTACCCTAGGTCTGGATTTTCTGGGCTATGACATTGATGAGTTCAGGAATAGCTGTAGTGATGGTTCTGAAGACTTATTTCAGCTCTCTGTAATCCACTGTGGGCTATCAGATGCCATCTGTCTTCCTCAAAGGCATCACTGGGTTGTCTTTCAAGGGCAGCTGGTAGAACAAAATATTCCAACTTCTTTCATCTTCATTACTAGTGAAGACATAATTTTCATACTTCTCTGGATACCTGGTTTTGTTTTGTAGCAAATACATGAGATGGTTAGTTAATTCTAAGAGTTTCTTTTCGACCTTATCCATCATAATATACATAGAGGTTTCTATAAAGGCTGACACAGATAGAGATTAAAGAGCCTATTATACCCCTTCCTTTCAAGATTTGTCCTTTGTATGGCAGATCCAAATGGGGCGGAGGCTTTAGTGAATTCCTCAAGCTTAAGTGGGGTGAAAGGACCCTTAGTACCCTGCTGCAGAATTTCTTTATAAAGTCTTACTAGTACCTTCAAAGGTTGGCTAGCAATTGCTTTCTTTTCTACTCATGTTTTAGGAACCATATCCAAAGCTTTCTTTGGGAGACAGTATCATTGGCCTCTTCCCACTTAGGAGGGTACCAGGTATTGTGACTTTGGCTCCCATTCTCCGAATGTCTATTTACACTGACAACAGCATTTGTCCAGGCCTCCCCTATCTAGATCTCAAATTTTGCCAATTGATCAGCCCATATCTACAGGTGTGTGTAGATCATAGTAGCTAAAGTCCAAGTCATTAGGGTGGATCTAGGAGGCAAGAATTAATTGCTCTAGAAGTGGTCTGGTCATAGAATGTGTCAGGTCATGGGGAGGGTGGCATAGATGCATTCTATCAAACTCACTTCTTTTAGGAAAGTCACCCTATCACTTATAAATTGCTATCAGGCAAACTGTCAAAAGGGGCGGCAGGTGTGAATAATTCTCCATCGTAGCCTCCCAAGAGGATAAAAGGCTTGTCTTTATCTAGAGAAACTACATTTAACTGATTCTGTAAAGGTAAGTCTAAAGAAACCTCCTCAAACCTATGGAAGTCACCTGCACATAATTACTTAGCACTAACTCCAATAGTGGTGCCATTGCATCATGTTTGTTTGAACTTTCTTATGGAACCACTTCAGATGAAGAAGGGCTGCTGAACACTTGTGCCCTCAGTACAGGCAATCATTCTCCTTTTGGAGTAGTAATAAGATAATTCTGGGGCTTAAACTGCCCCCTCCCCCCACCTAGGGGTTCCCAATGTCTTTCTCGCTTCTGTTTACTCACCTGTTTCATGGCTGATATCAGAGGGAGGCAGTGGAATTGGAACCTCTTTGACACAAACTATTTAATAGGGTGTGTTCTTAACTACAGCATGCTAGTCTCCATATTCATAAGGAGAGATCAATGGATTGCATTTTCAGTGCCACCAGCTCCCTCAACCTTCTTTTCATGATCCCTAAAAAACAAAAACAACTGGGAACTTTGTCTTCAGTTGCTGAATGCACTAAGTCAGTTCACTTTTAGTTTTATTTTGCTGGTAATCCAACTCCTTTAGCAGAGTCAACAGTAACCAGAGAGTTCTACACTTGGTGAGAGAACCTCCTTTCTGTCCTATAGAAAGGAATCCCTATGCACAATCATAGAGAACTTGTGGCTCGGCATGATCATCATTTGACCATCCCATTTCTCTCTTTGTGGGACTCTTTTCCTAGCTAAACCATGATGTGAGCCATGAAGCCAACTTATCTCATTCCATTTACTGAACTGTGGCAAATATTAAAGATGGGACCCATACCAGCAATCTGTTTAATTGTGGGATAAAATGAGACACTTGTAAGGTATTAAATAGTAAACAAATGGAAGCTTATTGTGCTTTAACTCAGGAAGGATATATAACAAGGATGCAGTGGCATGTAGCTTCTAAAGATGTGTCCACTTCCTCATCCCCATTTAAAAAGTCATCTGGTCAGGAGAGTTGTAAATGGTAACTTCCATGGTATTATCTGTTGAAGGAACAATGATTCCACCTGAATGGGACTTCTAATGCCCTTGGAGCCTGAACCAGGGTGGTGGCTATGCTATAGGAAAACAGAAGACATAAATGATGCATGTTTTAAAGCTAGACTTGGTGGAACTTGGCAAACAGAGTTTTGGATGACACTTATGCTGCAAGCTTGAACTGCTAGGAGGATAATGGTACCCTTGACATTAACAGGAGAGTTTGGAAATGAGGAGGGTTTGAGGAGAGGGGAGATAACGATCTCAGTTTGGGGCAGATTGTGTTTAAGATGTTTACAAGTCATCCAGTTTGAGATGTCCAGTTGGCAGTTGATCATGCAGGACAAGAAAGAAGTTAGGGCTGGATCAGTCAATCTGAGAATCATCTGTATGAAGATGATAAGTAAGGCTCTGGGAGCAAATGAGATTACCAAGTCAAAGAATAGAAGAAATCATAGTAGAGAGCTCTAGAGATAGCCATAGTTAATGGACATGACCTAGATGACAATCCCATAAAAGAGGCTGTGAAGGAGCAAGTCAGAAAAGTAGGAGGTGAAACAAGAGAAATCGGTGTTATAAAAACTTAGGAAGAAGAGAGTATCAAGGACAAGAAGGTGATCAACAATATCAAAGGTTGCAGAAAGGTAAAAAAACCAATAAGGATAGAAAAATGTCATTAAATTTGACAATTAAGAAATCATTGGTAACTTTGAAGTAAGAAGTTTCAATTAATTGATGACTGTCTCAAATGCTTGGAACTCTCTCTTTCCTTATCTCTGCCTCGTGCTCCCCCCATCTTAGACAAAATCCCACTTTCTAGAAGAAATTCTTTCTAATCTCTCTTAATGCTAGTGCCTTCTCTCTGTTCCCTCCTATTTATCCATTATTTCTCTCGTCTGTACATAGTTTTTTTTCCATGTTGTTTCCTTCATTAGACTGAGCTCCTTAAGGAGCAGAGCCTTTGTTTTGGTTTTCATTGTATCCTCAGCCTTAGACACAGTTCTAGCAAACAGTAGATACTTAATGGATGGGTGTTGCCTGACACATTGATGAGATTTAAGAGAGGGAAAGTGGAGGCATCAATTATGGAAGGATTTCTCAAGCAGTTCATCCATGAAAGAAAGGACAAATAGGAGAGATATATAGCTAGTAGAGAGAGACAGATCCAGTATGGGTTTTTTTTTTGTTTTTTGTTTGGGAGACATGGGTATGTTTATGGAGAAGCATCTAGATGATAGTAAGAAGGTTAGTAAGAGCAGAGATAATAGAGGGGGAAGATGTCTGAGAGGACTGGATGGAATGACACCATATGTGCATGTAAAGGAGGTTGTCTTAGCAAGAAGAAGGATCTCTTGGTGGAATGGCCTCAGTTTTTTCAGTGAAACATCCAGCAAGATTTTTACTAAGTGTGTGTGTGTGTGTGTGTGTGTGTGTGTGTGTGTGTGTGTGTGTAATTGTGAGGTTTGAGGAGTAACAAAAAGGTGACTGTGATGAGTGAGATGGTGATTAGTGGAGTATAAAAAGATTGCCATGATACAATCTGATACAGTGCATACAATGTTGGGCCTGGAGTCAGAAAGACCTGAGTTCAAATCTAGCCTCAGATACTTGCTCGTGACTGTGGACAAGTCACTTAATCTCTGTTTGCTCAAGTTCCCTCATCTATAAAATGGACATAATAATGATACCTATCTTCCAGGGTTATCGTGAGTATCATGAGATGTGTGTAACATGGGATGAGAATGTAGCCAGTTCAGTTGTGATGGTGAAAAACTGATGGATGGAGGGAGTGGAGGTCACAGTTGAGATGTAAAATAGGGTGCGTGGTTTTCAGACAGATGGAAATCTATAATGATAACAGATTATAAGAAGGTAAAGAAATTTCAGAGTTCATAAAACATGAATGTGCAATTCTTGTGATGACAAGATCCAGTACATGACCATCTTTGTAACTGAGGTGAAGCGATAGAAGAGGTCCTAGAAAATGAAGAAACTGAGGAAGTTGGAAGTTATTTGAGGGAGCATCAGTTATGAAGACCCCTAGTGAAGACCCCTAGTATAAAGGCAGGAGTTGAGGAAGAAAGACCATAAGCCAGATAATGAAGTCACTGAAGAAGGAAAGAAAGTGTATTATGAGTTGGTAGATAATAGCTACCAGAATCTTGATTGACTGATACATTTAGACTGAAGGCATCTCAAAAAAGAAGCAGTTACTGAGTGATAGTGGTAGGAGACCCTGGAAGTGGAAATGGGGAGCATTGACATTATTATTATTAGTGAATATTGCTATTTTTTATTCTGACTTGTTATTCTCCACTGAAGAGTGAGAGACAAGTATGCCTTTATGGGTATTTTTTCTGAATGATTATTTTGGAAGAGGGAGTAAGGTGGATGAATTCATGTAGCTGCCTCACTTAAAACCAATTCACCCTCCCACCCTCCCATACTCCTTTTGGAGCATGAAGAATGAACAATATATTATCTTAATGATTAGCCACTTTGGTGGGAGCCCTTTAGAGGCAGTGTTCTAATCCTGAGCCAGGACAGTAGGTTTTTTTTTTAAGTGACTAATATTTTGGGGACTGGAGGTAGAGAAATCGAGTGAGCAACAAACACATGAAGAGTCATGGAGCACGGTAGGAATAGGAATGTGATCCTAAAAGAAATTTCCAAATACAAGCTCTTATTAATGTTAGGGATGCTCTTTTCAGAGTCTCAGTCTCTCATTTCTCACCTCCCAAACTGGTTCTTTGGGAGTTCAGTCCCTTTGTAAACTCCTTTCATGTCTTTCCTGTTTTAGACACTATTGAGGATTTAAACAAGGGATCAGAGCAGGACAAATTTATGAAGTAGATGACATTTGTTTTCTTTGGTCCTCCATTTCCTTTAGTGTCTATGTTTCTGCCCCATGTTGTGGAATTTTCTTCTCCATCGTTTCCTTCACCATTTCTTGGGTTGTCTCTTCCCTTGGAAGCAGTAGCAATGCCCCTGTAGCAATGCCAGTTTAAGGGCATTGAAATATTCCCAAGTGGTTTGTTTTCTACCATTCTCAATGCATAGTATGTTGATTTATTACCACAATAAATCAAATTTGTTTGAACAGTTAACCCCCCCCCCAACCCCTGGTTTTTTGGAACCTGGTTCTAGGGTTAGCTAGGGCTATTCTGTTTAACCAATTTCTCTTACCAGGTTAATGGTAGGTTTGGGCTTAATATGATATAGTCACATCTCAACAGAATGCCTTGTGCTCGGCGTAAAAGAATAACTCTAATGGTGCTCTTTTAGGACCCCAGAAAGACCTTCTGGAATCTTTAGGATTGTACTTTATTGGTGGCTCTCTACTTAGTCTATGAATAAAGACAACTCTGTCTCTGCTTGGGTCATTTTGTACTTGTCTGTTCATTTTTGAAACAAAGTTATCGTTATCCTTATGTAGACAAGAATTTATGCATCCAAGTCTAGTTTACCTCCCCTTTCCCTGCTCCCATCAAGATCTAAGTCTTACTCCTTTCTCTCTTTGCCCATCTCCTTCCATTAATTAAAATGTTTCCAGTTGGATAATTGAGGGCTCACAAAAAGGTGTATATTTCTTATATTTTATAAGCCTTCCGCATAGGTTCAGTCCCATTCCTCTACTTATTCCATGACCCGTATCAATCAATACATTGTCTATCCCCAAGGTGTGACGGCTATAGATGGGAAAGACTCACCTTCACTTAATGGAAAGGACTCTCCCTACTCTCATCCCCAATCTGGACTTCAAATTACTTCCACAAAGAATCAATTGATTGGAGGAATTCATCAAATATTAAAGTTCCCCTTGTTCTTTGAAACAACTGAAATGGCCCAACAATAACAAATATTCTTTGAATTAATCATTTTTCTTTAGAATAATGACTAGAACAGGGGCTTAATTCTCTTGCACCTCAGTTTCCTTTGGTAATAAAATAAAATGTTTGGGCTCAATGATTGCTAAGGTTTTTTTCCTCTCTAAAATTGCATAACAAAAGTCCAAATTGCAGAATTAAGCCACCAAAGAAGGAAATGGAAGTCTGTAGATAAAGATGGTTGATATAATGTAGAATTAAAGCACTAAAAGATCATTGCAGAATCACAGCATGTAAGAAATGATCTTAGTGTCTCTCCTTCAAAGCAGAGGTTCTAAAAATTGTTTTTGTGTCATAGACTCCTTTGGCAGTTTAGTCAAGCCTATGTTTTAAAATATGTAGCACTGACTGCCATGGTCCTCACTGCCTGGAAGGCCAGGTAGATTAAGTTTCACCCCACTCCCATTCAGGGCTCTGCTGTACCCTTCAAAGGATTTTGGGTGTAGCTGGGTGGCTCAGTGGATAGAGAGCCAGGCCTGAAGATGGGAAGCCCTGGGTTCAAATCTGTCCTCGGACACTTCCTAACTCTGTGACCTTGAGTAAGTCACTTAACCTCCATTGCTTAGTTCCCACTGCTTTTCTGTCTTGGAACCAATACAGAGTATCTGTGTTGGTTGACTCTTGAACCGAGGAAGACGATTGTCTTTGTGCGTTTTTGTGCACAAAGACACTTGTGCTTGAAGATTTAAGTGGAAAAGTCGATGCACAGAGACAGTCCCACTCTCTCGGCGTTGGAAGCCTGGGTCCAGTGGCACGAAAAGTCGTTACACCTGGAGACTTCCTCAGCTGCATTGGATGGCCGTGTTGTCCTTTGTGCTCCAACATGCCCTAAGCACTCCACAGTGCTTTGCTGCGTCGCCATCTCAGCCGTTGAACCTTCTTGTTGGTTTCTTCCGTCTGTTCCGCCGAAGCAGTCTTCACATGCTGGGTGAGCAAATCCCTGGTTCACCAGGGGTCGATGTCGACTCGATGGCTACCCTCACAAGGTTTAGCCGGCCTGTCGAAGCCGTTGCCCGGGGTGTGGCTGCTGCCGCATGCTAGCAGCTACTGGGAGCCACAAGTGAGAGCTGGGTATCAGGTGGGGGTCAGAGGCTGGAGAACTGCCCTAGAAGGGCACGACAAGCCCTCCCTGAGCACAGAGTATCTAGACATTTTCTAAAGGCTCCTCAGGACACCTCCATTTTAGGAGCTCAGGAAATTCTCAGACAAACTTACAAATGCATATGATAAAATGCATAAATTTACAAAGAAGATGAGTTATATTGAAATACTGAAATAAACTAAATTTATATACTCCTCATTAAGAAATCCTGACCTGTCTATCTTGTTCCCCAAATTCCTTCCTCTACCTCCCTGACAAGTGGATATCCAGCTTTTTCTAGCTCTTTTTCTGGAGGTCCCCCAGTGATGAGGAACTTGTTGACCTGTAATGCAGCCCACCCTACATTCGCAGAGGCTTGTTAAATCTTTAGGACATTTTCCTTAATGCCCATTCTGCCTCTCCAATCAACTTGAACGTTCTGGAGGGATCCTATCCTTATGGTAAGATATTGAAGCATCCAAAAGTGTTACGATGAAAAAAAGAAAAAAAGGGGGGGGGAAGGGGGAAAACAAAAATTAGTTCTGTCGGAGAGAGAGAAAAAAGGTGGTGATAAGCAATGAAGAGAAAAATTGCAGAAGTCACAACCCTGTTTGCCTCAGTTTCCTCATCTGTAAAATGAGCCAGAGAAGGAAATGGCAAACCACTCTAGTATCTTTGCCAAGAAAACCCCAAATAGGGTCATGAAGAGTCAGACATAATGGGAAAAGCCTGAGCAACAACACAATCCCTAATGCAGAAGAATTATATCCACTGCCACCTTATGCAAATAATGTTTTTAAAATATGGCATAAAGAGAATGATGTTAAACTGTATATATGGATTAGGAGTAAAGTTCCAAGATGATGTAGGTAGTGCTTTGAAATAGAGATAAATTCCTACAATAACACAAAAGCAAGAAATTGCTTACATTGTGTCAATAGAGAGAATAATACTGAAAACCAAGATGACAAATACAATAGGTACCGTTCTGATATTTTAAAAATCCTATTTTTGAATCTGGAATTGAAAACTAATATGACTAAATATCTCCAAATTAATAATTTATTGGAATTGAAATTGAAAATTAAAATTATTCAATATCTCAGAATTCATAATTTATACTTTATTTTTATTTGTATTGAGCATTAGAAGGAAAAAAAAACATTGCATCAATCATCTTTTTATGCTATAGGGATGCCCTCCAGTGACATAGATCAGTAGCACCAAACTCCAATGAAAGCAGAGGTCACTAAACTATATGTAAGGCTCTCTGAGGGTTACATATTAACTTAGAAAAACCACAAATGATCATTATCCATGTTTTATTGCATTTTTAATTTATTTTGTTAAATTTTCACAATTACATTTTAATCTGGTTTGGACTACACATGAGAGATTTGAGCTCTGAATGCTACCTTTGTTGTTGTTGTTCTTCAGTTTTGTCAGTCATGTCTGACCCTTCCTAATTCAATTTGGGGATTTCTTGACAAAGATACTGAAGATGTTTGCAATATCCTTTCCCAGCTCATTTAATAGATAAGAAACTGAGGCAAACAATGTTAAGTGACTTGCCCAGGGTCACATAGCTAATTAGTGGTACATTACCTGTCTACTTGCTTTTATGGATATCTTAAATTCAATATGCCCAAAATAGAACTCATTGCTTGCTTCTTCTCTTTCTTCCCAGCCCCTAACTCTCTTCTCTTCCAAGTGTCCCTATACTATCTAGGGCAGTGATGGCGAACCTTTTAAAGACCAAGTGCCCAAGCTGCAACCCTCACACTGCATATCAACCCCTCACCGTACCCCAGATAGGGGAGGGAGGAGGCACTCTCTCATTGGGCTGCTGGGCAGAAGGGTAGCTGAGGAGAAAAATGTCTTTAGGCCTGTGTGGAGAGGGAGAGGGGAGTAGCCCCCTCTAGCACATGTGTCATAAGTTTGCCAACATGGATCTAGGGTATTAACATTCTCTCAGTCATTTATATTTATAAGTTTTGAGTGATCCTTACATTCATCCTATATGTCCAATCTATTGCCAAATCTTATTGTTTTAACCTTTATAATATAATATATCTCATTTCTCCACTCAGATAGCCATCACTATGTTTTTGGGTCCTCATTACTTCTCACCTAGACAACTACAATAAAGCTAGATCTCAGTCAATGAGAACAATGAATCCTCTGAAGTGGTTGCATTATTCAAATTTGTACTGCACATTTCCTTTTTTGGATTGGATCCAATTTCCATAATGTCTGCAATTATAATTACATTTTAAACATATATAACATATATAATGGTTCTATAACAACTAGATGTTAAAGTGAATATAGAAGGAATCTACTTATCATTTCCTAAAAGAAACTCCATAAATATTATAACTAAAATTCAGAATTTATACATAAAATATTGTATTATATATCATATATAATATATTAAATAATACTCTACATTTCATATAGAATATTATGCATTTCATTACAATTTTGAATAGTGTGAATTCAAATGCCCATGAGCACTTCAGAGGATTCATTATTTATTATTAAATGAGACCTGGCTATAGTTTTCCAGATGTGCTTCCTACCTCAACCATTTCATCATTTCATTCTGTACTCAGTCATCAGTTTTCTAAACTATAAGTCTGCCTGTGTCATTCCCCTTACTCAGTGTCTCCTTCCAGGATCAGAAATAATTTCTCCTATTTATCATTTAAAGCTTATCAAAACTTGGTTCATTCCTCCCTTTTCAGGCTTCTTACACTTCATTCCCATTCTATAATACAGATATATTACCCTCACTTTCCCCTCACAATCCTTTCTCATTTCACTGACTTCTTTCAAGACCCAGTTCAAATATCCCCTCCTCTGGAAGGTCTTTTTATATCCCCATAGCTACTAGTGCCACCTTCTCCCTCTAAAATCACATTCCACATGTGCACCTATTTACTTTTTCTCTTCCCATTAGAATGTAAGTTCCTTGAGGGTTTTATTTATTTCTTTAGTATATTTCATAGTCAGGCACACAGTAAGTCCTTAAATAAACAATTGATAACTGACTGATTCATCTATGATCTTCCTGACAATCCTCCAGTAAGAGCTCACCCAACATACCAGGGCTTTTCCTTTCTTCTGTAAATTTTAAAAACTAATATTCAATACTCCAAGTATTATATTTAATAATATTTATTAATATTTAATTTGAAGCAAAGGGGAAGTAAAAGACTAGAGAAACTGAGAGAGCTCACCAGCCTTTCATGTGGAAAAGAGAGAGAGGGAGGCATTACCTACAGCTTAAAACCCATAATGTAAAGGATGCATGTATGATTTCTTGATAGTGATCAGGCTTTTAAAAATATGTTTTTTAGGGAGTCCAGTGAACCTCATATTCTCTCTCATTGCCCTGATTTTAAGGTTTTTTTTTTTAAATAACAGATCGCTTACATTTTCTTCAATTTTTTTATTCTTTCGAGGCCCTGCATTTGGGGTATCTTCAGGGACACAAGGGATCAGGAGAGGCAGAAGTGGGATTCAAAGTCAAATGTGACACCAAGTTATTTCCTTTGTATCATGAGTTGAACTCAGATCAGGAGACAGCATAGCATAGTGGGAAAAAATGATGGATTTGGTGAGAAGAAAGGTTCAAATATTGATTCTGCCACTTACTAGCTGTATGATCTTGGGCAAATCAATTCATCTCAGTTTGGACCTCTCTTTATCAATTTATAAAATGAGGGAGCTGGATAGTTCTTTAAAACATATTCTACTGCTGAATCCCATAATTCTGTGCCCATGAATCATAAAACCTTAGCTTTGGAAACTACTTAAGAGGTCTCCGTGACTAATCCCTACCGGAAATATGAATCCCCTCTGCAACTCCCATTACAAGTAATCATTCTCTTATTTGAATCAAACTTCTATTTGAACACTTCAAGTAAGAGAGCTCACAATTTTCCAGAGTAGACCATTTTATTTTTGTATAGCCTTAATTGTCAGGAAGTTTCCTCTCATATCTAGCTGAAACTAGACCTCTTAGTCCCTGGCCACACAACTGGTTCTTAGTTACTGGGTAAGTATGAGAGTGGGATAGGAAGCAAAGAATCTACTAGGCTAAGACAACATCTGCATAGATAGATAAGGAAATGAAAATAGCTTGAAAGAGAGCACCAAAACTAGGAAGACTGAGAAAGGCTATCTATAAGAGGTGGTACCTAAACTGAGCCTTGAAAACAAACAGCTAGGGATTCTGAAAGACTGAGACATGGAGATGAGAGATAAAAGGTAGAATTCTGGGACCTATAGTGGGTCACTTTGGCTACAGTGTGGAGTGTATAAAGAGAAGTGATGTGACAATTTTGCAAAGGAAGGCAAAAGCCAGGTTGTAAAGGGCTCTAAATGCTGGGATGAGAAAAGCCTGTGTAGAGTAGGATTGAGAATCAGGAAGAAATGAGTTCAAATTCTGCCTTAGCCACCTACTAGCTGTATGATCCTGGACAAGTCACACCACCTTGAAACCTCAATTTCACCATCTATAAGAAACACTTGGCTACTATAGGTTTACATATTATCCTTACATGAAAATCAATCATTTGCTTTTCAGATGATTTTATGATTCAGAGAAAGTGTCAAGGAAAATAGTAATGTGCAGAATCTTCTTACAACTGCCTAAAAAAAGAGAGAGTTCTTTGTAAGATTGGATTGGCAAGTGTGACAGAGATTGGCACATAAAGAAAAAGTGCCAGGCTGAATAGTGTGTGGAACTGATCACTTTGATGGGGGGAGGGACCCCAGGAGATTGGAATCTTGAGGAGCAGAAGATTCTGGCTGGAAGAGCAGTTGCTCTCTCAGTTTGGAGAAGCCAAAGTGAGAAGGTTGAATAAGACTTTCTCCTAAGGGTTACCCATTTTTTCCTGCTTGAGACTGGAAATATTTCCCCCCAACACTTCCCAAATTGGAAAAAGACTATTGAAGAGAAACCTGAGAAAGGCATTTTAAATCTCTGTCAGACTTTACCTCAGCTCCTGTTGCCCTGGGTCTGAACTGTGGCCAAGGGGTCAAACCCAGGGTCAATGAACCTGAATTTCTCTCAGGGGGCTCAGACTGCCAAGGCCTGAGTTCCCCCCAAACTCAAGGAGGAAGGAAAAGGGTTTTAGCTAGAGAAAGGGCCTCCTTTTTCCCACTTTCCTTTCCCATTCTTTCCCTGGCAGTTATTCCTCTGAATTACCCTGATTGAGTTAATTGGAATTAAAAGTTCTCTTTTCCCCC
This sequence comes from Monodelphis domestica, assembly GCF_027887165.1. Taxonomy (NCBI): domain Eukaryota; kingdom Metazoa; phylum Chordata; class Mammalia; order Didelphimorphia; family Didelphidae; genus Monodelphis; species Monodelphis domestica. The sequence continues at coordinate 273,256,860 of NC_077233.1, read as the reverse complement.
AAGCTGTGAATCAAGTGTGAGTGAACAGATCAAGGGGAGAGACATCTTCCTAAGAAGCAACCCTTTGGTCTCTAGTAATGGAGAAGGGACAAGAGGGACAAGAGCAAATCTGGTAGAGTAGCCATAGTTAAGGAGAGAAGGCAGAAGGGGGAAAATCTTCAAGTCCCCTCTCCTCTCTCTGAGCCAACCCTAAACATCAGCTGTCCTCTCCTAGATCCTGTTCCTTTTACCATCCCCAAACCTTTTCTCCATTACATCTGCTGTCTCCCCTGAACCCCGATTTGAGAAGGGAGATCTCTACTCTTTTTCTTTCTCTCTATACTTAAAAACTTAGCCCTTAATTACACAAGTGTACTAGAGATAATTTATCACATATAGTCATTTTAGGAAGGCTCCATAACAGAAATGATAGATAATAAGTGGAACTCACAATGTTGGTAGTCAATGATTTGGGTTCTCCTACAAAAATGGATTTGGCAAGCACAAGATGACCAGTTCTATTACTTTAGCTCTTTCCTCTCAATATGATGAATATAACTGTGAAGGAATGAATAAATTCAGGCTTTCACCATTAAGATGGATTTTGCCCACATCAATTCAATATAATGAGGCTTTACATTATAGAAACATAAAGCTGAAGGGAGCTTTACATGATTAACTAATCTCTTCCATGATCCTGTGATTTCACAGTTGAGGAAACTGAGACCTAGAGATGTTTAATAAATAAATAAATAAACGTATGGTCAAGTTTACAGTTAGCTAATAGCAGAGCCAGTTAAAAAAAAACCCAACAACTCAACCTTTGCAATAAACTGTTACCATAGTACTGTTGAGTTACTTTCTTTTTCTATGTATGCGAACTATTTGATCTATAAGAGAAGCACATAAAACATTTTCAAAAGGAATGAAGTTAAAAAAACATGTCAAGGAGGAATTATATGGTAGCAATATTATTTTATGGGTTTTAAAAATTTTAATTTATGACACTGGCTTATAAGCAATATGGCAGACTACTAGCAATATATTCAGTTACATACATAGTAGCTATGTTGAAATAAGGGCAAGGGATACAAATAAGCTACATATGATTTTATATACTAAGTCAGAGGTCTGTATATATTCCATAACTTAGAAATTAGTGGATATTTTTGGTGAAATTCAACCCTGCAACCTCTAATCATATCACGTATTCAAAAGGCTTCTTTACAAAAAAAAAAATCCCTTAAATATTATTTGTATTATCAGTTTCAAAATCTGGGTTTGGCATAGTAATCTGGTGAAAATAAGATGTTGAGTCAACTGTAAATTCAATGATCGATATTCTAAAGAAGATATTTTTCGGGAAGGTCTATACCACTTTTTCTATCCTCTGTTATTACCTCTTCCTAGAAGGTTTAGTCACTCATCTATTTTCAACGTGATAATCTGAATAGAACAAAAATCACTGTTGGGAGATGCTTCTAATTTCAGCTCAGTCACTTCAAATCAACCAATTAACAAACGTTTTAATAAAGTCCATGGTGTGCCAGATACTGCCCAACGTGCTGGGATACAAAGACAAAAAGGAGAAATGGTTACCATGAGAAAGGGAAAGCAGATTTGTCTGAAGAGATCAATGTGGGTACGCTGGAAACTTACGTACGCACCTAGAATATAAACTTCTTGAGGGCCTGGACTGTTTTGGCATTCTTAGACACCACCTCATCAAGCTTAGCACTGTGCCTAGCACATAATAAATAATTAATAAATGTTTGTTGACTGATTGAAGTGAAAACAGACAAATCAATAAACTTACAGAAAATGGAAGCAAATTTTAGTAAGAATGAATATGAGAGTAAAGAATGTTCCTATAAAAATAGTGCCAAGAATGCAAAATCTCTGAATGACTGACTGAATGAATAATAATTTTTAAAAACCTATTTATTAAACACTAATTATGTGCTAAGCACTGTGCTAAGGGCTTGGGATAAAAATAGACAAGCGAGACTGTACATGCTTTCAAGGAGCTCCCCTTCTAATTGGAGGAGCTAATTCAGAAAATAGAGTTGAACTTCTGGGTGGGTTTAGCAGATGGTAAGACCCAGGGGTAGGTGTATTATCAGACCACTAGCTTGGAGAGTGTGGCAGCAGGGGAGATGAGAGAGCTCAGAGGATCCTGGTATGTTTCTTGTACTGTTCCGGTGTGTTGTGGGCAGTCTGGGGCAGGAGAGGTGAGGCAGCGAAAGGCTTCTGTATGTTCAATGATCTTTCTGGCAGATTTTATGAATGGTTAGTGGGTAGAGATGGAGAGGAGGAGGAGGAAGTTTCTCCCACTCCCAGGCCACCCAAGAAAGAGCAGAAGCTAGTAAGGCAGGTAATGACAATAACAAAATTTTATTTTAATAGAATGGGATTATTCCAGGGATGATGGGTAAAAGTACCTTGCTTGTGTCTGGCCAGCACAGAATGATTGAAGTTCTTAGTAGATGATGTAACAATCCCCTCATTGGCCCCTGACATATATTTCCCCAAGGCACCAGGGTGGAGCAAGCCAAACAGTGGGAGAAAAGGAGTATGAATGAACCCAATCTAGATCAAATACAAAGGTCCAGATTATATGGCCCATTTTTGTGGAGAAGAAGAGAGTAGCTCGCCTTAAACTCCTGCGACTAGCCAGTTATAATGATTAGATTTAGCTAAATTAGGGGAAAATGAGGTTCAAACAAGGGTTAGGACATTTCCTTTGGATGGATGGGAAGATGATAAATGATAAAAGAGAATTACTTATTTTTTTCCTGCCCAGGATCCTGACCTTTACTCTAACATTTATTAAAAAAACAAGCAAACAAGCAATCCAATTAACTGAGAATTGATATCCAAGGTAAGTAAGAGATGTTAAGGGACCATCTGGATATCCATGATTAATTCAAGTCAACCTGACTCAGGTGAGCTACATCTTCAGATACTAGAAGATTACTGATAGATGTAATTACGAAGTCTGTGTTATTGACAGTTGAAAGATCATGGAAAATGGGAGTATTCCCACAAGATAGAGAAGAGAAAATATTCCAATTTTCAAAAAGGAAAACAATACAGAGCCTGCAAAGTATAGGCCATAGCTTGATATATGTAAAGCATTTTTTGGTAGGAATTGGGTCTTTGCTAGAATGGGTCATTAAAGAGAGGATTGACAAAAATATAGAAAAAGGCATAGGGCTTACAAAGAGTCAGAATGGCTTCATCAAGAATGAATCATTCCAGGGGGCAGCTGGGTGGTTCTGTGGATTGAGAACAGACCCAGAAGTGGGAGGTCCTGGGTTCAAATCTGACCTCAGATACTTCCTAGCTGTGTGACCCTGGGCAAGTCACTTACTTCCAATTTCCTAGCCCTTACCACTCTTCTGCCTTGGAACAAATACACAGTATTGATTCTAGGATGGAAGGTGAGGGTTTAAAAAAAATGAATCATTCCAGACTGAACTAATTTCCTTCTTTTTTGAGAGAAATACTGTGGATGTAGTTTATTTTGGTGAAGCTTTTGATAAAGTATCATGTTATTCTTGTGAAGAAAATGGAAAAATGTGGACTAGACAATAATACAATGAAATGAACCAATTCGGTGTTGAGACTTGAAGAATAATGGCCCAATACAATATGGCGAGAGATCTCCAGGGACTGGCGGGTCAGGATGGCTGGTCCCTTTTGAAACGTGATTAAGATAAAGTGACCTGCAGAATAAAACAAAATATTTAGGAATGACCTGTACAACTCAGTAAATATTAGGCAGAAGTGTATGCAAAGTCCTATAAAACAATCCCAGAAAATGGAAGACTCAAGGCAGGGATGCTCCCAATTTGGGCTTCGTTCCACAGCAGAGGTCTCCATTCTCAGCTCCCTCAGAACAAGCAACTGGGACTTATCTGAAGGAATTAATTCAACTCTCTCCACAGCAGACAGCCTGTGGGGGAGGGAGCAGAGGGCATCTGTGCCCCAGAACCTGCAGACTGGGCTGGACCAGTGCTAGGTCCCAGTGTGGCTGGCCTTGATGACAACTTGAACTCAGGGGCAGATCACAACAACTGGAGAGGCTATTATGTCCATTTTACAGGTGAGGAAACTGAGGAGAAAGGTTTTGTGACTCAACCAAAGTAAGTAGCTGAGGTAGGATTTGAACTGAGATCTTTCTGGCTCTAGGTTCAGTGCTCTCTTCTCTCCACTGAGTCACCTAGACTAGACATCTCAATCATTATCTTTAAAGCCTCAGAAAACAGTAAATTTAAATTTGGAAACACATGTTTTCATTCTCAGATGTTCTGAAGGGAGAAACTAGAAGCAGTGGATGCAATTGGCAAGGAAGTAGATTTTAGTTCAATTTAAGAAGTTATTGAGATGCAGCTTGGCTTCGAGCAGGCCAACCCTTGACAACAAGGGAAGCTCACACAATTTTTAATTTTGTGACCTTGAGTAAGTCACTTAAATTCTTCACTTCTATCAGAAAATTCATAAATTACATACATGTACTACTGCCCTAATTATTATTAGCAATAACTAAATGCATCTAAAATAGATATCAAAAAAGACAATGATAAAGTAAACAATTTTAAAATATTTTACTTTGTTAATAGTACAACATTACTAAAATATTAAATTATTAATTTATTATTATTAAATTTTAATTTATTTATAAAATTTATAAAATTATTAAATTTTAAAATCTTTGAATATTGAAACAAATAGCCTACTCTATGTTCTGAGAAGTTAACTGCCTTACATTGGCTGCTTCAAAATTCTGGGTGCTTTCTCTGAATTTTTACTAAATATCTCATAAATATTCTTTTTATGACACTAACTAACAAACACAAAGTAAAAATTTCTGTCATCTAAGAATGGGCAGTTTCATTGTTGTCAAAGTGTTCGTGTGAATTAACTCATCATATTATGTAGGACAGTTTCTTCTGTTAGGGTAGAGGATGGGTAGTTTTAGTATAATCCAGAATTTTTTAATTCCGTACTTTTCATGTTTATGTTTAAATTATGTTGAACAATTGCAGAGAAAAAAGGAATACTGTAACTTTTAATAGGAAAATGTTTTTTTCTAAGTTTATAGCAACAATTGAAATATAAGTTCCATTTGATTTCATTACTTAAATTAAAATTTTGTTGTATTTTGTACCTTGAACACAAAGAGACTATTATTTTAATTTTGAGAAAGATGTGGTTATTTTATCTGAGATTTCCAAAGACAGGACACTGGAAAAATAACACTGGCATTCCATTCTCTGGTTTATTTGTGCTGCTGATGCAACAAATAATATGAAAAAATAATTTTAACTTTAGTTTGAAGCACATCAAAAATGATCTTTAAATTACCTGTTTCAAGAAAATGAATATCATTATCAGGGCCTTCTATGAAGGGCTAAAATGAATAGAAACAGAGTTCTATTCTATGATGAATTTTTTATTCACTATTTCTTATTATTTTACAAAGGCTGCTGCTGCAAAAACAAAAAGGGAATCATTTTCATTTTTCTTGAAGTCTACATTATTGGGGAGTAACAATGAGTTGCTTGATTGTATTTTTTTTAAACCCTCACCTTCCATCTTGGAGTCAATACTGTGTATTCCAAGGCAGAAGAGTGGTAAGGGTTGTGTGACTTGGGCAAATCATTTAACCCCAATTGCTTAGCCCTTACTGCTCTTCTGCCTTGGAATGAATTCTTATTATTGATTTTAAGACAGAAGATGAGGATTTATTTATTAAAAATTTTAAATTTGGAAAATTTTATTTCATTAATTAATTTAGAACATTTTTCCATGGTTACAAGATTCATGTTCTTTCCCTCTCTTCCCCCTACTCCTCCCATAGTCAACACACAAGTCCACTGGGTTTTATGTGTCATGGATCAAGACCTATTATCATATTATTGATATTTGCACTAGGGTGATCGTTTAGGGTCTGCATCCCCTATCATATCCCCATAGAAGATGAGGAGTTAAAAGAAAAAGCCTAGTGAAATAGTCCAGGCATTAAGTGAGGAGGGCCTGTACCAAGGTGCTTGCAGTGTTGGAAGAAAGAGTCGAGGACATATATGAAAGATATGAGAAAGGTAGGAATGTCAGGACTTGCCAACTTATTAAATATGAAGGAAGAGGGGGAGTGAGGAATTGAGGATGACATCTAGGTTGCAAGCCTAGGTGAGTAGGAAGATGGTGCTACCCTTGACAGCAACAGTGAAGTTAGGAAGAAGGGAGAATTTTAGGGGGAAGATACTAGATTCAGTTATGGACATATTGAGTTAGAGATGTTTGTCGGACATTTAGTTTGAGATAGTCAATCGGCAGCGGAAGATGCAAGACTCTAATGGCCAGGAGAGGAGTCAAGGAGAGCATATTTAGAAGGTGAGAGAGAGGCTCCACACAGAAGACAAAGTTGAAGTTCAAGAGCTGAGCTGATCGCAGACTATAGCGATTTTTCTGAGAGCCTTGCAGATTGGAATAGAGGCACTGTTTTTCTGAGAGCTAGTCAACTGTAGAAAGGCTGTGCCAGCTGAGGGTGCTGACTGATGCCAGATAGGCTCTTAAATGGCTCCCATATATTTGGAAGAAAGTGGAATCCTTTGCTACTTGAAGCGCTTTCTCAGCTGATTGCTCTCTAGAAAGATCTACAGCCTGGAAGAGGGGAAATCTGTCAGGACTGTCTGTGTACCTTCTATAGCGGGGGTGGTTGGGGGAAAGGAGGAAAGAGAAGCTTTAGATGTTTTGAACCATGTGTGCTATGCACCAAAGGAGCCCGATATCATCTCAGCAGTCCAAAAATACCAGAGAAATGATTTTGTCTTCAGGAGAATTGTGAGGACCAAAAGCAGAGCAGTTAGTAAAGGAATAGTTTCCTATTGTGTGGCGCAGAGTGTTCTCTAAAGAGACCAGGGACATCATGATAGCTAGAGCTGTAAATTGACTAACAACTAGGGTTTTCCTTATTCTTGTGCATCCCTGCTAGGTTTCTGTGTATGATCAATTTCCCTCAGGAATATTTTATGGACTGCTAGGAGAGAATGATCCAGGTTTCTATGGATAGACAACAGTCTATGTATGAATGGATAAATGTTATGATTATTTCTCCTTCTGCCTCTTCATTTAGTAAAGATTTCACATTTAGGAGTCAGTGGTATTGAGGTAGCTATGTGGCTCAGTGGATTGAGTGCCAGGTCTGGGTCGGGAGAACCTGGGTTTGAATCTGGCTTCAGATACTTCCAAGCTGTGGGACCCTGGGCAAGTCACTTAACCCCATTTATCTAGCACTTGCCCTTCTGTTTTAGAGTTGTTACTAAGACAGAAAGTAAAGTTAAAAAAACAAAAGAATGAAAAAAATTTTAAAAATACTCCAGTGGGGAACTCTAGAAACTATAGTGTCAAGTAATAAGATGGTATCTTGATGGCACCAGGGTAATCATGAGAGTTGGAGATGCCAAAGTGTGGCTAGGGCTGTAGTTAACCCTGCTTTGTATAAGCCCTCATACTAGTCAGTGTGAAGGCAGGCTGGGATGAGTGGTGTGTGGAGGTGGGGATAAAGAGATGTAGTGGAAGCCATACCCAGACTTCCTATAAAATGAATCGAGGAGACTAAATGACCTATAATATTTTTTTCAGTTCAAAATCCATGATCCTTCGACTTTAAAAACATCGGTGAGATAAAATTTAAAAAATTAAAAAACAAACACATAAATAAAAACATTTTAAAAAATAAATAAAAAAACATTTTTCACTGGAGCTAAAAAATCCAAATTATTCTGGAGAAAAGCTTTTATTCAGACCTGTATCCAGATTTATTTGCTTATCCTAAGCAAATGTTTCAGATTTTGTCAGATATGTTCTGAGTATTCACAATGCAGGAAGACATTAAATAAGATAGAAAAACAAGCTAGAAGATTGGCTAACATGACAGTTATGGAAAGTAATGAATGCTGGAGGGGATGTGGCAAAGTAGGGACATTAATTCATTGCTGGTGGAGTTGTGAACTGATCCAGCCATTCTGGAGGGCAATTTGGAACTATGCCCAAAGGGCGATAAAAGAATGTCTACCCTTTGACCCAGCCATAGCACTGCTGGGTCTGTACCCCAAAGAGATAATGGACAAAAAGACTTGTACAAAAATATTCATAGCTGCGCTCTTTGTGGTGGCCAAAAATTGGAAAATGAGGGGATGCCCATCAATTGGGGAATGGCTGAACAAATTGTGGTATATGTTGGTGATGGAATACTATTGTGCTCAAAGGAATAATAAAGTGGAGGATTTCCATGTGAACTGGAACAACCTCCAGGAAGTGATGCAGAGCGAGAGGAGCAGAACCAGGAGAACATTGTACACAGAGACAAACACACTGTGGTATCATCGAACGTAATGGACTTCTCCATTAGTGGTGGTGTAATGTCCCTGCACAATCTGCAGGGATCAAGGAGAAAAAAACACTATCCAAAAGCAGAGGACAAACTGAGGGAATAGAAACACCAAGGAAAAGCAACTGCCTGACTACAATGGCTGAGGGGACATGACAGAGGAAAGACTCGGAGCGAACACTCTGATGCAAATACTAACAACATGGCAATGGGTTCAAGTCAAGAACACATATGATACCAGTGGAATCACACGTCGGCCACGGGGGGTGGGAGGGAGGAAAAGAAAATGATCTTTGTCTTTAATGAAAAATGCATGGAAATGATCAAATAAAATACTATAAAATTAAAAAAAAAAACAAAAAAAAAAAGAAAAACAAGCTAGAAATGCTCTAATGTAAGAATCTATTTTTTTATTATTTATTTTATTTTTATTATACTTTATTAAATACTTTATTAAAAAGCACATATGCAGGCTGTGAGAGATGTACAATTATCTGGGAGATCCAACATAGATAATTCCGATCTCACCTTCCCTACTGGATTTTCTTAAAAGCCTGAATTTATCAGATAAATACCATAACTTTTTATTTAATTTTGCTTATGTAAATGAAACTTGAAAAAATTTTTAGTTCAGAAAACTACATGTAATATTTCAGATGAGAATACTATCATATATTACAGAGACAAAATATCCTACTATATGATGATAATAAAACCTGATAACTATTTAGCAATTTATAGTTTGCAAAGTTCTTATGTATATTATCTAGTCTGAGTTTTGTAGCAACTCTGTGGGAAGGGATAATAAAGGGATTATTATTCCCAATTTGACATGAGAAAACTGAGTCTCGTATAAGTGAATTAACTTGACCAGGGTCCAAGAACTGTGTCAGAGACAGAATTTAAATCTCCATCTTCTATCTTCATCCTATCCACCATATTTGGTTGTCTTTGTTATGGCATTTTCCACTCAATATGTTATATTATGTCATTAACATTTTTTTCAGTTTCTAGATTTTTCTTTTGCAGATAATATCCTGAGACTGGAGATAAATATTTTTATCTTTAATAATACATCACATTTCCTCAAGCCTTTAAGGTTTGAAAAGCACTTTCAATAAACTGTGAGTTAAGTATTTTAGGTATCATTTGTCCCCATTTTACAGATGGATCAACTGAGACTCTTAGAGGCTAAGAGATTTATATTTCCATAGTGACTGAGGCAGGATTAGAACTATGGTTTTCTGAAACCAGTATAGTGTTCTAGTCACCATGCTACCTCTTTGCTGTGAATTGTGGAATTAAAACAACAACAACAGCAAATTATTTTATTTCACAAAGTCTTTCAGGTCAACCCAATTCTTTTATTGCTGACTTCATGTTGATTTTAATAGTTGGTGTAATTTGGTAAGTGCAAATCACAGTGATAATGATGATGACTTTTATTTTAACACATGGTACAAAAAACTCTTTAAAGGTATTCATTTATTCTTATCGCATCTCCATGAGTCATAGATGATTGTTTAATATAAACTTTAATGCGATCATCTCACAGCACCATTATCATAAACACCAATTATTGGAACAATTGTCTGAAGTTAAAGAAAAAGAACTTTAATGGGGATAAGTATAAGACCCTCAATTTAGCTTTAAAGACTCAGCTGCCCTAGATGGGGAAGGATAGGGAAGATGGGATAAAAAATAGTTCAAAGCTAAAGCAAATCTTAAGTCTCATTGAGGTTATCATCGCCAGAGCAGGTGTGTGTACACACTCACATGCATACACATGCACACACACACACCTGCCAGAGTTCTATGTGACTCTATATAAAGCTATCTATCTATATAGAATTATTAATATAAATATAAAATTAGTATATTCTGTCTGGTCAGGCATCTGTGGTATTGTGTACAATTCTTTTTAATTTTCAAAATTGTTCCTTTCCAAATCTAAGAGCCTACAAACTTTTTCTTTTTTAAAATTATGCACAGTTTTGAGTGCCACATTTTAGAAGGAACATTGACAAGGTATAGTTCATCCAGAGGAAGGTAGAGAAGAGGGTGTTTGGACTGGAAATCAGGCCATATGAAAACTCAAAGAGGTGATGATGTTTATCCTGGAGGAGAGAAGACCTGGGGAAGGGTGATGGAATGATAAAAATCCTCAAAGAGCATCATTTATTCTGCTTAGCTTTGAGGAGCGGATGTGGGTCAATGAATGGGTGGAAGTTATTGTAGGTCAGATTTTGGCTTAATATAGAGAAAAACAATTAAGATTGTCCTCAAATGAAAACACTAGAGATCTTTAAGCGCAGGCTGAATGACCACTTGCCCAGAGTGTTGTGGATGGAATTCATGACTTGGATGAATTATGGGGAACATAATTTGGGACTAGAGCACTTCTGAGATCCCTTCAAACTGTAAGATCCTTTGGTTCTATAATTGTTCCATTCATTGCTAAAAATTGGCCAGTAAAGAAGTTTTTTTTTTTTAGAGTATTTTAGAAAGTAAACTTCGCTCAGTATTTTGTAAAAGACTAAAATGATCAGTTGTTCCATCAGGCTAAACATTACCAAAAAAAAGGAAGCCGTGGTCCTCTTTGGTCTTTTAAATAGTTCAGTGAGCCATGTGGATCTCTGCAATGTCTGTCTCTTGTGCCCAATAGAGTATATACATAACCAAACTTCCCAGGTTGGTTTTTGGTGGTTTCCCAGGGGCACTTTAAATGTCCTTTTATCCTTTTATAAATTGGGTCTTCTTTTATGTCTATGTTAAAGATATAAGAAACCAAATTCTCTCTTGAAGAGGCAATGCCAAGGGACTCTTTATCTGCTCGAATATGAAAGAGCTTAACATTTCATGCTCTAATTTAATTTTCAAGTTGTTCCAGATGCCTGTCTACAGAGATGCTCCTTCTAATGAATTGCTTCAGACAGTGTTGTCTGCTACTTTTATAGAATTCGAAATATGGCAGATTATTTTCAGCAGAGTCATAATTAAGGGGCATCAGACAGAACTTTAGAACCCAGATTTGCATCTGCTTAGCATTTAAATCCGCCCCCACCCACCCTGTTTCTATATCTTTGATCATGTAGTTGGTGTGACTGCATGGCATGCCTTTCTGTAAGCTGTTTTTGAAAAGTGTAAGATTTGGACCCAATGCTATTTTTTGAGTGAATATTGTTTATTTCTTGTTGAATTCTTCAGAAAAAAATGCAGGTTGTGTGAGATGCTTTGAAGGGCTTCAAAGGAGAAAAAATAAGACTGTGAGAAGTTGTTACAAAATTAAAAAAACAAGTTTTTTCAGTTCTTTCTTTTCAGTTTAAAGTGAAATTTTACCCTGAAATGTATGGAAAAAGAGGAAGGCAATGACTTAACTCCTTAGGGGAATAGTAATATTTATTAGTTAAATAGAAGTATTAGTGAATATATATGTGGCTTACATATATAGCCTTTTAATGAATACAATATTAAGTAGTGGTAATTTTTAGATGGATCCTCCTGTGCTTTTTAATACAATTGAACTGTTAATTTTTATTCAACAAACTTTAATTCAGTGCCTGTTATGTGCCAACCATTGTTAGGTACAGGGAATGCAAAGACAGAAAAGGAACTAAGTTTCCAACCTCAAGGAGCTTCTATTTTGCTTTTCAAAAAAGCAGAACAGAATAGTGGCTAGAAAACCTACCTTGAAGCCAGTATAATATAGATAAAGATTCAAATCCTCCTAATGTTGTGTAACCATGTATAAGTCATAACTTCTCAGTACTTTAGGCAACTCTCTCAGACTATAAATTGATTTGATTCAGATTGTGATGTCATCAATCTAGGGAACTCCATTGTGGTCCACTGAATGGAGTTCCCTAGATTGATGACATCACAATCTGAATCAAAAATACATTTTCCCTCTGTGTTTTAGGGTAGGTTACCCAAAGTAATTACATGAGCTCATCTCAATTTCCTATATATGATCAATCAATCAATGAGCTATCTATTAAATGCTTACTTTTAATTGTAAGCTCTGAGGATCAGCCAATCAATAAACATTTATTTATTTATACTATATGCCAGGACTAGGTTAAGTGCTAAGAATACAAAAAGACCTAAAAAAAACCCTAGTCCCAGCTCTTAGAGGAAATCACAATCTAAGGAAACAATCAATCAAATTTTAATTTGTAGCATTTGCAGATTGCCAAAGCATAAGTGCTCACATTGACAATTTAACAATAGACTCTCTGGAGAGCCAATCCAGGCTGGCTTCAGCACACCGAGTGTGCCTATTCTCAAAGAGTTCAGCTTGGATAGAAGGAGAAATATCACAAGAGAAGACAGTGTCCAGGAAAGGGAGTTATGGTCTTAGAAGTCACAAAGATGGCGAATGGAAAAACAAGAGTGGCCCATTAATATATTCTTTGCAGATGTGATAATGGTAGTGGTGATTTGATTATAGTTCTTAGAGAAATCAATGATCCCAAGATGAGGTCCCAGAGTGGGCAGAGTCAAGAGGCTTAGCTCCTCCCAAGCATGACTTCTAGAAATCTGGTTTGGAGGATGGAGCAAGAGCATTAACAGGAGCAGAAGGCTGGGAAAAGTTTTGTTAATGCTACTATTCTTAAATAAAAATTTAAAAATAATTTTAAATGAAAAAATAAATAGTTGGTATGACAAAACCCAATTATTACCCAATAACAAGAAAGTGGATTGGTTTCTCTTCTCCAAGCATCCCTTTAGATTTCCTGTCTTCTTGCCTTTTTTCATATTCTTCTCTTAGCCTGCAATATTCTTTCCTCTTTTTGCCTTTTGCATTCTAATCTATCCTTTAAAACCCAATTTAAATGTCTCTCCCTTCATGAAACTTTTCTTCTTTGAAAAACCTCAGGGCTAAATGAATGGAGGTAAGGGACCTTCAGAAAGCACTACAGAATTTTGCTGTAATGTTGCTCAGTTTTGCTGACTCCTCATTTAGGCTCATAGAATCTGACCATTTGAACAATTCACGTCTTTTAGACATGCTAATGGGCATTTGTGCATTTTTTCCAGACCATATCCATGCTTGTTTCTTTGCGTATAATTCTTGCGTATAATTCAATCCATAATCAAATCCAGTGAGGTCTTGACCCAATGGCAGAGATGAAATACCCCTATCCCTTTAAAGAAGACTGGAGAGCCTTAGGAAGCCGGGGAGGGAAATAGAACATAACTGGCCCTAAGTGAGGAGGACTAGAGTAATCACTGGTACATCCATACTGTTTTAAATTATCTATCCAGGCTGACACTAAGCCAATTTTAGCTGGACATTTGTAATTTGTAATCCAATTAAGGACAATACTAAATATACTTGGAAAGCAAAGGTGAACCAGAGACCAGGATGCTTTCCTTCCCCTTCTCCTTAATATTGGGCAAGACACTAAGCCTGAGACTAATGGCCCTAGACATTGAGTGGGAGCCTAACTACACCCAATTCTTGCTAATTTCATAAGCATTATGGCTTTGTTGGTGTTTCTCAATGGTATAGAAGAGGCAATTTCAGCCCAACTGTTATATAAGTAAAACATCTTGGATTCCTCCAATGTCTGGTGGCTGATCTTGTGTATATGGACTTGTTCTATGTTTAGATTTAGACCATTCATGAATGTATGATTATCTAGACCAGAGTTCTTAACTTAGGGTCCGTGACCTGGTTTTAAAAACTAATTTGATAGTTATATTTCAATACAATTATTCTCCTGCATTCCTAAGTATTTTTATTTTAAACATTTAAACACATTCTACGACAGAATCAGTAGGCTTCTCCAAACTGCCAAAGGGGACCATGAAACACAAAAAAATTAAGAACCCCTTTTTCTAGACAAAGAGCTGATAAGGGCTGTAAGAAATGTAGCAGAGCAGCAAAAAATGTTGTATGACCTCCGTATCCTGTTGAGGCTTAAAATCTGGTTCCTGCCAATCAGAGAGGCATAAAACTAAGTTCCCCACACCAATGAGGATTAGATCATATTTCTATTGGTCATTGAGTTCTAGAGCATATTCTCTTATGAGGCTGGAAGCAGGTTGCTCTTGCTCATTGATCTTTGAGGCTGGTTTCCACACTATTTGACAGATGTCAGATCTGGCATATCCAACTGAAAAAGTTTTAAGAGCCTAAAAAATGGGATAGAGTCTCTGGGGATAAAAATGATTTTGTCCTAGAAAAGATCAGCATTTTACATTTTACTCACTATAAAAACAAAACCTGCACATTCTTAGACAAATTAAATTAGCCTATTACTGGTGATTAGGCTAAGGAATTTTCAGAAGTATCTTTTGATCTTAAAAAAAAATATCAAATAGTGCACTCGAGTAATTTTTGGTGCCCCAAAATGTTCATTTTTGTCCTTTATGGATGTTTGAGATGAACTCATTTTAGTAAAAAAGTGTTCAGTCCTTGATGAAACTGAATTTTTAAGTTAAAAAAAAAAAGGAAACTCAATGACTCCAAAAGCAGAGTGCAACTTTATCTAGTCTTTTTTTTTTGTTGTTGTTGTTTTTGTTTTTTAAATTTAAAACCCTTACCTTCCATCTTGGAGTCAATACTGTGTATTGGTTCTAAGGCAGAAGAGTGGTAAGGGCTAGGCAATGGGGGTTAAGTGACTTGCCCAGGGTCACACAGCTGGGAAGTGTCTGAGGCCAGATTTGAACCTAGGACCTCCCATCTCTAGGCTTGTACTTTATCTAGTCTTTAAGAATCCTGACCTACAAATATTTCCTTTTTAACGATTCTGTCCTCTTTTTAGTTTTTTGCTTCCTTGGAGAAGGGAGCTTCTATTTAAGGCTTTTGAAAATAGCCTTTTGCCTGAGGGAAAAAAATCAAACACATTTAAAAAAAAAAAAGGAAAGATTTAATTTTTTGTGGCAAGACTTTGATTTGCTTGACCATAGTGGACTAATTTGAATAACTTGGTAGACTTAATTGTCTAAACAATTAGAAGCAAAAAGATTAAATTTAAAAAGGGAAAATTAACATAGAACCTTTAGTTATAGGTCTTAAATATGGAGCCAAATTAGAAAATGGTTCATTGACTGACTGGCAAAAATAGAAATTTGTCTTTAGAACAGGAAATTTCACTTATGATCATCCAGTAACAAAATTTATGTAATGAATTTAAGAAAGTTTTAAAGAAAAGATAAGCCACGTGGAACTACAAAAAAGTGAGCCTAATTTGGGCACTACGTGACAGATATACATTGAAAAGTTACTAGAATTACAAGTAAAAAAGAGTTCTAAGTTTGCAGAAAACCTGGATCAACCAGATGTCTTCTGCCACTATTTCCTCACCACCATGCCACATGATGTCAAGTGATGTCATCACTTCTTGTCAAGGCTAAAGCCTTTTTAAAGCCTTTCCATATATACTCGACTCTATTCCATCCAGCAAATTGCCTCCTCTATCATTCTCATTTTCTCATTTAGCAGCCTGGCTCTTGCAGGTGCTACAGACAAATCTATTAAGATTGAGAAAAGAAAGCTCTTTCCCACCAAAGTCCTCAGCACTGTCAAGTGGTTCATCATTGGAAACTATTAAGATTTTATCACTGGAAATGACATGCCAGTCAATAAACATCATGCACCTATTGGTACTTGCCAGCCATTATACTGAGTGCTGATATTACAAAAAGAGGCAAAAATACAAATGTTGTTCTCAAGCAGTTTGCAATCGATGGAGGAAATTTGCACAAATAAGCTATAGACAAAGGAGGGCTGTTTGCCACGCTGTAGCATGGGAGTGCCATTGGGTAGCTCAGAGGAAGGCAAAATAAGGTAGAATTTTGTCTCCTTTGTTAGATGGTGAATTACCGAAGAGTAGGGACAGTTTTGTGTGTGTGTGTGTGTGTGTGTGTGTGTGTGCGCGCGTGCGACCTTGCTTTGTATCTCCTGTGCCTAACTCAGTTCCTGGCAAATTAGAGATGCTTAATAAATGCTAGTTGACCACCTGACCCTGGCTGTAAAAATTAAATTAGTATCTCTTCTAAAAGTATTATATTTTTAGAGGTGTATTAAAGATTATTAGAAATCAAAGATACAAATCAATAAGCCACATTTCTAGGGCTGATAAGCCTGTTCAATTTCACTTACTATATCCTGAGAGACTGGTGTGCTTAGAAGTGGAAGCAGAGAGCGAGTAGGGGGTACAATCATTTTAAATACAAATGCTGATCTCGCACTCAGGTGAGATTATAGGGAATTCTGAGAAGTGCCAAGGACTTCTGGGGATTGAAATCTGGGGTTCAAATCTCCATTTTTACATCCCCCCCTTTGATTGTAATTGGGAAAAGTTTCCCCAAAAAGGATCATGAAAACATAATCAACTTAAAGATTACAATAATTTGAGGATAAGAGGAAAAGAACAAAACCAATAATTGTTAGACGCATTGACAAAAAAACCAGTTAGGGGGCAGTCCCCTTTGGCATGAAAGTATAGATACAAATAAAGGTTCAATAAACCACACCCAAAGTTCATTCTTGATCTTCTCGTGCAACTTGTGGTCTGGAGGCATCTTTGTGGTGTCTTCTCCAAGCAGTTCAGTTTCTGGATTTGGAGAGGTATCATCTTTCTTTACCTAAAATTATTCTAAAAAGGAATTTAAACTTTGCAATTTAAAATAACAACATTTTTATATTACAGAAGATCTTGAGTTCAGAGGAAAAGTGGTCCAGACTGCCTGTCAAGTAACTAAGTTTACTGTAAGCATTGCATTAAAAATGTCTATAAATGCTACTAGGAACATTTACATTTATCTTGCCATTGACAGTTTTTTTAAACTTTCCTTCTTAAAATTTATACTACATGTCAGTTCCAAGACTGAAGAATGGTAAGGGCTAAACAATTAGGGTTAAGTGAATTGCCCAGGGTCATATACCTAGGAAGTGTCTGAGGCCAAGTTTAAACTCAGGACCTCCCATTTCCAGGGCTGCCTCTCTTATCCACAGAGCCACCTCAAAGTCCCTTGACAACTATTTATATTACTTTTCAATACTGTAGTTGTTCCAATGGGACAGCAATCCATTTGACAGTATTTAGAGCTTTGATATATGTAGGGTCCGTATTTCCTAAGAGAGCTAAATGAGATTTAAACTTGTCACCTCTGGAAGAGTCAACATTTTAGTCTCAGGGTAGTCTATACATGTTGACTTGGATAGAGGCCATTGATTATGACAATTAGAATGAATCAACTTTAAGACAGAATTCAGCTCTTGATAAGTTTGGAAGAGCTCCATATTATCCATATTATTTCTACACGAGAAAAATACATGAGACATTCCTTTCCTCATTAATGAGTGAGATTGTTGACTAAGGTGAGGAACTTCAATGCAAGAGAACATGCTCTGAGGTCTAAGATTTCTTAAATGATTAGCTATAGGTCATATATGATGACCTCATTCAACATTGTTGCTGGTGATTCTCAGATGTAAGTCATTCCTAAGCACTCTTCTAATCTTACATCTTCAACTACTGAACACTGGATATTTCCTATTGGAAATCTTGAACTGAATGTTTCCTAGATATAAAAATCAACACGTCCCAAACAGAATCTTTTTCCCCCAAACCATGCCCTCTTGCTAATTTCCCCATTACTATTGAGGGAAGTACTACACTTCCAGGCACCCAGGCTTGCAGCCTAGGTTCTTCAACTCCCCACTCTTTCACAACTACCCTCCCATATCCACACTATTTCTAAGCCATATCTATTTTAATTTCATCGCATCTCTTGTATATGCCTCTCTTTTCTCATCTAACTTTGCCATCATCTATAGTACAGACCCTCATCACTTTTCTATCGCAATAACCTTTTGGTATCCTTGTATCAAGTCTCATCCTATTCCAATTTATGCCTGTGACAGATGGATTCTGAACTGTGACTCAGGGTTGAGGAAGGGTTACCTATGGGATTATGTTGTTCTTTATATTGTATAGGAAATCAAGCTCCAAAAAGACTCATCAATTCCTAAATACTCCTGGAATAGCATTAGGTAGTGTGGTTTGGAGTAGGTAAACAGTAGATATTCTACTTTTTATAACCTTTCAATTATAGAAAAATTAGAGATAAGGTTTTAGTTATACTACATGATATGTGTTAGATTAAAAACAGAAATTCACATTTTTAAATAAAATTTTTTATTGATGTCTTAAAAAACATTGCTTACATTTCCCTTTGCATCCCTCTCCTCTCTTCCCAGAGAGAGTCAGCCCTTATATATATAATAAAGACAAAGAAGAGAAAAAGATTCAACAAATGTAATTATCATATAGAAAAAAAATGGACATATGTAATGTACTCTATCCATGTCACCCTTTCTCTTTAAAGGGCTGGAGAAAGTGTCTTCTCATATCTCTTTTTGGAACCAAACTTGTCTTTTATAATTTAACATTATTTAATTTCAGTTGTTTTTAGGGTCTTTTCCATTTCCATTGTGTATGTTGTTTTTCTAGCTCTTCTTACTTAACTTTGCATCAGTTCACATAGATCTTTCCATGCTTTTCTTTATTTATCATGTTCATAGGAAATACATTGTGCTAAAACTGTATTAGAAAATAGGCATGTAAATTTGAAATATCCATTTTGTAACAGTCATGCCTAAGGGAATCAGACTATGTAGTGCTCAGATAACCAGAAGAATAAATTTACTTTTAAGTTCCAATTGCCCTTTAATTGGACCACCCCATTCTCAGACAGTTTCTTCGCCTTCATGCCTTCTGGCTAGTGGAGGAAACTGAAGGACTGGAGACTCAAGTATGTTTGAACAATGGACTTTTGTCTCTGCCTACAACAAAGTTGTCTCTACGGCCAACTGATACAACCTGCCACATATTCGAAGCAATGCCTCGGTCCTATTATACTATTGGCACATGGAGTATTCTTCTATTTATCTCATTGTTTGTTGCCTGTGCTCCATTTAATTAAATAGTAGAGAACGCCATACTTATGTTGTTCCAACAAGAGTAATGTGTCTTGCTTTAGGAAATTCAGCCTCAAAAACAAGAACAGGAATAAGATAAGATCTTACAATGAACAATCATAGATTATGTTTGAGATTAAATTATGGTCAACACAAAAAGTAGACGATATGGAGGCATAAAGAATTGAGACCTTGGTTGTTTTAGAAAATGTTAAGAGAAACTATTATGAGAGTATCTTAGTCTGAGATCCTTGGATTTATTTGTGTCAAAGCCCTAATTTTGTCTTTCTTTTCTAGAAGACAAAAATTTTTCAGAAAGTGGCCTTGATTCTCTGAAACCAAGACACTTAGCTCTGTTTACTGGGACCAAAATAAGTGTGGGAATGTCTTCCTGATTGATCTAATTATAGTTTTACCTTTGACCAGACTGAAAGGGGAATCTTCGAAGGGAGTGCTTAAGAGAGAGTAACTGGTTTGGGGAAGATATTTTTCCAAGGATTCACCGACATTGACATTATTCTCATTTTTTTAAGCAATGCAAAAATTTCAAACCCAAACTATGTATTTTTGTCTTGCTTTGTTGTGGAATTTTATCTTTTGTTCTATGTATCCACTTGTATGTATCCACATACAATGTAAGTGGATGTTGCTTGGATCAGAGAGAATTACAATTACTGGGAAATGTGGACAATTTAGAATCTCTCTACTATTGGAAATATTAAAATATTAAGAAATTTATTTAGGATGGAAATTTGCATATGAATAAATTGACAGACTGGATAAAGAGTATAGAGTTTTTTCCTACTCTACTAAGTGCTAATCTCTAAGCACTAGAGATGGAGACAAAAGTGGGAAGAGCCTGCACCCTCAAAGGGCTTACATTCAATTGAGTGAAACATGTGCACATATTAGACTATTCAAAATGTATATATGTAAACTATGTCTTGGGAGTCACCCAAAAGGAAGGAGCTCTCTCAATTCACACAGACCTTTTTATCCAGGAGTTGTCTGACTTCAAAGAGTGGGACCAGTTCTCTAATATTCCTGAAGTTATACATCCAAACTAGAATAAAACTGAGAAAATCTCTAAAATAAAGCTTAAGGGGGCAACTGGGTGGCTCGGTGGATTGAGAGTCAGGCCTAGAGACAGGAGGTCCTAGGTTCAAATCTGGCCTCAGACACTTCCCAGCTGTGTGACCCTGGGCAAGTCACTTGACCCCCATTACCTAGCCCTTACCACTCTTCTGCCTTGGAACCAATACACAGTATTGACTCCAAGATGGAAGGTAAGGGTTTTAAAAATAAAAAAATAAAAAAAATAAAATAAAGCTTAACTATCACTCATTCCTCCCCAAAATATGAATAATAAGGTTTCTTGTAGAATAAGTACTCTGTGTACAATACAAATATCATGTATGGGATAGCTGTCTATTTTCTTTACCAGAAAACATGATTAAGAAACAAAAGAGTTAAAAAATACACCTAGAAAAATACAGAAAATATGTTGTAATAATTGACTTTTCTCATCCAGAATGAAGTCTGCTGTATCTGCCATCAGGGTTCTAGGGAAAACTTTGAGGGAACAGGGATGATTATTTTCCTTTGCTATCTAGTTCAGTTTGATGTCCTCCTCTTACTATTAACTACAAGCGATTAGTAGCCTTGTACCATTCAACTAATTGCTTTTAATTTAGTTTTACAAAGGGACATTTACTAAGAAAATGTAGCAAGAGCAAAAGCACGATATTTCTGCTCCAAACTTGGGGAAGGACACACTGTTTCCTATATCTCCTCAATATTTGGGTTTAATGGATTCAAAATAGTTTCTTCATCTGCCTGGAATCCCCTCCCAAATGTGACTTAGCTGGATGAGACTGCAGCTTTACCATTTGGTTGGCCAGGCCAAGTAGATTGCTTGGGAATTTATTCCTTCTATCTAGCTCCTAGAAAATCTTGGCATCAGCATCATCTCCTGGACTTCTGGTAACTCACACTTCTCACCTTTTGAAGCTCATTAGGTCATAGATATCGCCAATTTCATCCACCTAGAAGAATGAATGTGGACATCTAGAATGAATAATAATACTAATAAAGAATGAATATTTAGAAACAAGCAACAGAAGGGTCATTCTTCTATCTGGCAAACATCCTGGGGGGGGGGGGGAGAATAAAAACTTGAGCCTCTGTTCCCATGGAGTACTTAGTCCTTCTCTCCTCCCCTGAAAAGAGTCAGGTAGGAATGAAGACTCATTTCTTTTTGTTCAGTTGGTACCTTCTGAATGCAGTCCAGTTAGAGCTTCATCAGTTCATCTCTATCACATGGTTAGCAAACTGTAACCAGTTGCAGAATATCTATGATTGCCCCAAATCAAGGATCAGGACATTTTCTTTATAAAGCATCACTTTCAGGAAGCAGCTTCCCTAGCCACTTCCAAATGGAGATTTTATCACCTGAGCATTCTGCACATGCTCACCAGGCTCCCCCAACTCTTCCCCTGGGTGGGCTCTAGTCAGTCCAGTGCCCTTTTAGTTCAGGTTAAATAATAGTAGAAAATGAGACATCCACAGGTCATTGAACCTTTAAAAAAGTAATTTAACCAGAGCAGGACGAAAGATATTCACCATGATGAACACCATGAGTTGATTCAGATGAGTGAAGTTTTTGCTTCATCATAATCCTTTGCTGACTCCTGATGGCTACTCAGGCGACCAGAAAAATATTATTGACAGTCTGAGCCTTTAACCTCTTGAGTCTACCAAGTTTTTGGTAATATCTATAATTATAAAGGAAAAAACTAACCTAACTTACATTGTAGTGGAGAGGGGAATGGGTGAGGATATTGCTTCTACAACACTACTGCATAGCAGCAAGGTCCTTAAAGTCTTCTAGAGCAGATGAGTCAAACATGTAGCCCAGGATACTAAGGAGTGGGGCTCAAACCAGATTAAAAAGTAACTGGGGGGGCAGATGGATGGCTCAGTGGATTGAAAGCCAGGCCGAGAGATGGGAGGTCCTGGGTTCAAATCTGGACTCGACTTCCCAGCTGGGTGATCCTGGGCAAATCCCTTGACCCCCATTGCCTAGCCCTTACCACTCTTCTGCCTTGGAACCAATACACAGTATTGACTCCAAGATGGAAGGTGAGGGTTTAAAAAAAAGTAATTGGGGAATATTTAATGAAATAAATAAAAATACAATAGATTAGAGAATATAATAGATAATGTTAATTTGTGGGTTTTTAGTCAATATTCAATTTATAGGGATATTACTGTAATATCATTTAGTGGCCACTTCTTTTTAGAGTTTGAATCACACTGTTCTAGAGGACCTTCATCCACAAGTCACAGTTGCTTATTTAATTTAGGTTACTTAGATTATGTTTTTTAAGATCTCACTTTTATGTTCTCTTAATTTGGGCATTCCATATTTTTGTAGGTAAATATTAATTACCTTTGAATTCTTAGTTCTGTTAGTATATCTGGATCATAGATTTAGAACTGAAATATATGTTAAAGGTCATCTAATCCAGCCTCTAAATTTTGTAGATCTAGAAACTGAGGCTTGGTAAAGATAATTTACTTGCTCAACCAAATGGTGGTTTTGATAGCTGGACCCTGAAACACAAACCTGTGTGGTTATTGGTGCTGGTTTCACTTGGTTAGTAGGGTGGTTGTTAGGTGGGGAGCTATAAGCATTTAAATGATTATATGTTATTTCACTAGGGTTTTATTTTGTACAATGATTTTATCTTATCCTAAGGATTCATTATATATATTATTTATATAATTACATTATGTATAATTATGTATATATACATATACACACACCATCCTATGGATTAGTTGCTCTGGATCAGGGATGGTGAACCTTTTAGAAAGAGTGCCAGGTCCCCACCCCCACTCTACCCCTCAGACCAAGTGCCATGGAGCCACCGTCCTCTGACCTTGGGTCTTGCCCCTCTGCCCACCTAGTGCCAGGCACACCCTTCCTCCCCCCTTACCCCACACAGGGGAAGGAGGAAGCACTCTCATTGGGCTGCTGGGAGGAAGCAGGTGAAGTGAAGAATGTCCTCAGCAACTATAGAGAGGGGGAGGATAGTTACCCCAGCACTGTGCTTCCTTCCTACTCTGCCTCCTGTGAGCTGCTCACCTTACCTGCTGTGTGCTCCCATTGGACTGTTGGGCAGAGGGGCAGGTGATGTGAAAAAATGTCATCAAGCACAATGGAGAGGGAGAGGGGTGCAACTCTACCAGAGACCCTCTGCCTTTCTAGTAATAAACTTGGGGGGAGGGTAGTGGTGATGGTGTTCATGCCCACAGAGAGTGCTGCTCTGTGCGCCATCTTTGGCACCCATGCCATAGGTTCGCCATCACTGGTCTAGATTATCTATGTATTTTCCCTTTTTTAAGTTTTAAGATTGAGTGGTATATGGAAAGGTATATAGTATGGTATGGAATGGAATGAATGTATATGGAAAACAACTTTTCTGCTTTCTGGCTAATCATTATTACCTCTGTGAGTTTATCTTAAAACTTACCTTTTTCATACATTATGAATAAAACCAGTACAGATTGTCTCACCAATTATATACAATTCTAAAGGGCTTCTTTTAAGTATTGTAGACAATTCTTTTCTGTGTTGTCTTGATATTTTCCCCTTAAAAATGACATCTTTATATTAACACAGTTGTTTCCATTATTTAGACTTTTAATGAACTAACCCTAATATGTTACAACAGGAAATATTAAAAATTATACATATTTGTGAAATCAATATACACGTTAGAATTTTTTTTGTAATATTCTTTGATCATTATTTTATGACCCAGAAATCCTTTGAATCTGGTACATCCTGGGTAAGATAACTAAGTTAAGTTCAAGTGCTCTAGTGACTTAAGATGTTTGATTTTAAAACCGTTTATCTTTCTATTGGTTTGTCAGCTTGCCTATGAGAACATGGCATTCTTTATGTCTTGAATGCTGATATTATGAGTAAATGACTTAGTGGTGCTCCTCCATCAGTACCGTAACTCCTATATTCCATAGTTTCCATAGTTATACACCAGCTTCATGCTTTTCTCAACAACTGATAAAACATTCACTGAATGGACATTTTTTCTATTTCATTTCTTGTATGTTGAAAGCAAAACTCTTATTTAATCAACAATCGTACACAACTTAAATGGCTTTTATTGTTGTAACTAGAAATTATTGCTATGGGATAAAACTGATTAGGAACTCAAATCTTTTTTTTTTTCCCCAGGATTTTGGGTAATAGCTAAATCTTCCCAGATGATACCTTTCTCTTCCTAATAGATAGATCAGGAGGTGAGATCTTCCCTTTAGTTCTCATTTCTATTGTTTCTTCTTTTCTTTGCCTCAAGCTAGAGATCTACCTATGGTTACTCTATCCCAGTGTTCTGAACCTGTCTACAGAAATGAAAATTACTCTTAGGTTCATATGGATCCCTTCTCTGCAATTTTAGAGAGCTTATAAATATAGAATATTCATTTAAAAATCACGATGAAATCATTTCACACATATAGCTCTGGAGCTCCCAAGTTAGTATAGATCTCATCCCCTGCCCATCTCCTACTTGGCCATTGACCTTCACCATTTCTCCATCACCAGAATGGAATAAGTATACAGGCACACATCATATTAAAAGAGGTATGGAGTGGGAGCGGGAATTGGAAATAGGAAAACATTCCTGAAGCTTTCCTCAGCTCTTGAAGGATTGATTATACCTGACTAGGTCAATCTTAGTTCTGTGTTCTATGAAGTGGAAGCTTACTCCAATACCAGACTGACGTTCTTCGCTTTCAGTCAAGGAACTGTCACCCTTACCACCAATCGTCTCTTCTCTCATCTGTTCATCTTCTCTTCCTTGCTGCAGAACAATTGGAAAATTCTTGGACTAGAGGAATTCTGCCTTTCCCCTCACCTTGCCAGGCTCACGTCCCATGACAGACCAGCTTCTCTTAGAGCAGGGAGCGGATGCTGACCCTCTGAGCTCCAAGTCCCAGGACATAGTTAGGCTCCAGAACTTTGTCTCCGACAGCAGATCTCCAGATACTCTGTAATAGAAGAAATGCAAATGCTTTGTAAAAAAATCAACTCCTCACACATCTAGAAGTTATTTATAGGTCAATTGTATTGAAGATCTTTGAAGTAAGGAATTTTAGAGCTGGAAGGAATAATAAAAATACTTGACATTTATATGGCATCTTAAAGTTTTCCAAGTGCTTTCAATATATGATTTCATCTGAACCTTGCAACAACTTTGTGAGGCAGGTTCTAGAGGGATTAGCTCCATTTTACAGATGAGGAAGTTGAAGCTTAGAAGGTCAAGTGACTTGCCCCTAGTCACATAACCAGTAAGTATCAGAGATGGGATGTGACTTCTGTTTTTGCCTGATTCCAAGGCCAGTGTTATAGCCGCTAAGCCAACCTGTCGATGGTCACGTGGATCATTTAGTGTGGGGGCTCTTCAGCCAGTGGAGTTCCAACACACATTTTACCTCCATTCCACTGTCTCTTCCATCTTGGAGCTGTATTGAGATCTTCGCAGGAGAGGGCAGCTTTGCTGACAGGATTACCCATACTCAGCTTCAACCTGGGGCTACACCATCCACACTTTTCTTCTATGTAATTTCCAGGCTTCAATGAAATGAAAGGCAGCTTTCCCCCACAAAAGACAAATTGCTGGGACCTTTCATTTAGTCCAACCCTCTTCATTTTACAACTGAAAAAGTCACCAAAGGAGCTATGGAAGACTCATCTTCAGACTTTGATCTTGGGGATCTCAGACTTGCCCCTTTACTCCTCTTCAGTCTCTCAGTCTCTCCTCTGTGGGTAGTGAGTCACCAGAATTTCACACACTGTTAACTATTTTGAGTGTAGGAAAAACTTAACTACAGTGTGGAGACTTTCAGGATACCAATTCCATGTAGGAGGGCAAATTGCAGGTAATTGGCATAATCACAGTCATGCTTTATCTAGCCTAACATGCCCAAGTCTTTCTTCTTATTTCCCCTCTGCTTCATCCTCAGGGTAAGACCTAAATGCAGCCATTTGGCTCTAATGAAGCCCAAGATCTCGTCTTGGGGGTGCATAGGCTGTAATTAGGTACTGGAAAGAGGGAATTCCAGTGGGGATCTGGACACGACTACGGTGCCATGCTCCTCAGTGCCCCAATATGGTTGGTTACCACCCTGACCAGGACTGCTGTTCATTTTCTTTTTTGGCCATCCAAATGCCTCAGTTTCCTCTACTCAAGCCCTACTCTTAGATTAGTAAGTAAGTGAGGTGATTCCAAGTTCTTGAAGAATATGTCAGTGGAGTACAAGTTCAGACAGGCATTAGCACGTTGGAACGATTTCAACCACAGACCTAGTGACTAACTATATATCTGCTATCTGGGAACCAACTAGTAAGTTTAGAGGGGCTCATAACCAGAAGGTTTGTTACTAGAAAAATGAAATTTTTTCTCAGTCATAATTAATGCCTTTAATTGGCCAATCAATTAATTAACAAGCATCTGTTATTATGTGCCAGACACGGGGAATAGAAAGACAATAGGTAAAAACATCTCTATTTGCAAGATGCTTACATTAAAAAAAAGTTTTATCTTTATTTTATTTTTTAATAACAAATTTCCACATAAGTTTTCTGAAGTTATACAATCCATATTGTATCCTTCTCGTCTTCCCTCTCCCCTCCCGGAGCCGACAAGCAATTAAATCTAGGTTGTACATGTAACATCACACAAAACATATTTCCATATTATTCATTTTTATAAGTGAGTAATCTTATAGAACCCCAACCCCAAATCATATATCCAAATAAACAAGTGATAAGTCATATGTTTTCATTCAGCTGCAGTTCTTTCTCTAAAGGTGGATAGCAGTCTTTTCCATAATTCCCTCGGCATTGCCCTGGAAGATGCTTATATTCTAATGGGGTATCATGGACACATACAGTGTGTTCCAAAAGCCTTAGTGCAATCTCAAGTAATTAAACTGTAAAGCATATACAGAATTCATATGAAGAGAATAAACAAAATAAGTACAAAGGAGTTGAGTCTAAGGTAGTTTGAGAGGGAGGACACTAGCACCTGGCAGGACCGGAAAGGATTCTCTTGGATGGTAATGGTTAAGCTTTCTCTTGAGATAGGGATTCTTTGAGATAGAAGTGGGGAGAAAGTAGATTTGTGGAATGGAGGACAGTCAGTGTAAATGTATAGAGATGGGAGTATATTTACTGTGTTAGGAATGAGAGAAGGCAAGTATGTCAGGATTACAGAGTGCTGAAAATGGAACATTAAATAATATACAATGAGGCTAGAAAGATAGGTTGGGGTTAGGTTGTATAGGGCTATAAAAACCAAACAGAAGAGTATATATTAGAGCATGTATTAGTGTAGGTAGAGTTCAAACTAATGAAATCACATAGCCTTGAAGTAATTTTTAGTTTGCCCTATCTATCATATTTTATTGGCTTTTATGGTTTTTTTTTTCAGTTGGTTAATTCTTTTCTATTTAAAAAAATTTTAATTTTTTTTCTGTAATGGTCTCTTACTTTACTAGTTAGTTGTGCCAGTGTGTGTGTTTTTGATCTGACATATGTTCATCCTTGGTTTTTAATGAAATGTTGTTAAGCAGGCTGCCAGTTTCCTGTAAGTAATTTACTTTAAAAACTATTCATTTCCATTTTTTAAAAAAAGCAAAAAATTATTAGTTTTAAAATGTGATATCTTTTTATTATAAGAAAAAGAAAATCTGAAAGGAATCATAAAATTCTTGGTTAGACTATTTTCAAAGAAGAGTTTTATGGGGGAAAATGAAGCCTCATGCTTTTGAGCAAAACTTGCTACTTCATTGTATTATTGCTGCTATTCCTGCCGGCAATAAATGAAACAGATGAAACAGCTTCTTGGAAAAGAATGAGGTTGGCTCTATTTCCAGGACCAAATGGTATTAAACTTTTGAAGTCGCTAGGTGATGCGGTGGTTAGAACACTTGTCCTGAAGCTACAAGGCTTGGATGGGTTCAAATCCTGCATCAGAGGCTTACTAGCTATGCGAAATTGGGCAAGTTACTTAACCTCTGCTTGTCTCAATTTCCTCATCTGTTAAATGGGGATCATAATAAAGCCTCCCTCCCAGATGTGTCATGAGGAACAAAAGTGATAATTTGTAAAGCTGCCTGGCATAAGGAACAGCTACGAAAGCAGTGGATACCTGTAAATGGGAGGTCCTGGGCTCCAATCTGGTCTCAGGTACTTTCCAGCTGTGTGATCCTGGGCAAGTCACTTAACTCCCATTGCCTGACCCTTACTGTACTTCTGCTTTGGAACTGATATTTACTATTGATTCTAAGACATTAGATTAAGGATTTTTTAAAAAGCTATCTGGCCCACAGGAGGTGCTTAATAATTAAATATTTCCCTCCTTTTGTTTGTAATGGAACTGAATAGGGGAGAATTCTACGGAATTTCATTCATAATTTGAATATCATTTTGGGGATTGTGATAGAGACATGAAGAGAGAGAGGTTTTGCAGGACTTGTGGACCAAGATGCAAGAATCAGGGTTCCAATGGAATGTCCCCAGTTGGGGGCAGTTTGAGCTGACTGGGGAGAAGGGACTTTGTCTCTGACTAGAAGTCACTCTTTTCCTTGGAGGTTTGAAGCTGGCTGAAAGACTTTTGTGAGTCTGATTTGGTTTTGGGGGTTTCTCTGACTGAGCAGTGGAAGCTGACCAGGGGAGAAGCTTTTGAGTTGGTGATCTATAGGAGAATAGAGCTGACCAGGAGAAAAGGAGAGATTTTGAACTTTGTTTCTTTCTGGGGTTAAGCTGAGAGACCTGGCTGATTTGTGAAGAAGAAGAAAGAAGATTTTGAACTGCTGTTGTCCTCCATCTCCCTAACCGTCTCAGAGTCACAGTTTGTGACTGGAATACTCCCACAAACCTTCCTAAAATTATCCCTCTATTTTAGGGAAATCCTCATCCCTCTTACCTCAGTTTCCCATCCTGTTATCCCAATAAACCCCTTGACTGAGAAAGCAACTGAAGTATCTTTATAGTTCACTTAGGAGGGAGGGAAGAAGCAAAGGCTTCAAGAAGATTTGGGAGGTGAGGGAGGCAAAAGGGAGAGGTTGGTTAAGGGAGGGAGTGAGGGAGGAAGGGGGTTAGGAAATAGATTGATCCATCAGCAATCAGTAGGGATCAATAGGCAAACCCCAGATTAAACCCCAGGGCAGTCCTTTATAAGTAGTTCCCCTGTGTATCAGTATCCCTGTACCTCAGCATTTCTCTGTTCTACATCCATGACCAATAAGCAGCCTCAGGTTCCCTCAGCAGTTCTCTCTATTCACAGTCAGCTAGAGAACAACAGTCATTGTAAGATGAAACAGTTCCCCTCAGTTTACCATTCTTTATTTCAACAAGTAATAGTTTCCTCCAGTTTTCTCCTCTATTTCAATCAGTGATAGTTTCCCTTCAGTTTACTTCTTTTATTTCAGGATGCCGAGTAAGTCAAAAGGAGAGGGTGACCTAGAGGTAAAATAAAGTCTTTATGTTAAACATTGAAGAAAACAAAAGTTGGCTAAACTAGTCAACTCAGGCAGTTCATCAATGATAATAGACACTGTGGGGCTTCACTTCTTTTTTTCAAATTTCCTGGCTGAATTACTGGAGATTGATTTAACAATGGATTTCCTGAATCTTTCCTGAGTACTTCTATTTTCACTGTAACTAAGAAAGAGTAAGAAAACTATCTTAAAAAGTTTCTGTTTGGAGAGTGCCTTGCAGCTATAGTAGAGTATGGTGGAAGGTGAGGGGAGACTTGGATGCGAGTCTTGATCTCCATGTGTACAAGTCTAGCATGGGCAAATCATCTCTATGGACCTTGATTTCCTCATCTAGAAAATAAGTACAAACATGCTTGCCTATTTAACAGACAACAGGGTTGTTTTAGGGCAAGCTTCGAAAAATGTGGAGTATTCGACAAAGAAGAGCCATTCATACATTTGATCTTCACAAGAACCCCACCCTCCAACACAGGTAGATCAAATGTTATTCTCTCTCTTTTCCTGATGATTGAAATGCCCTCAATGTCTAAGCTTACACATAATGAGGATATTTTTGGCGAGATGTCTCTTTTTCTAAATAGAGCTCTCACTGAATTGCAGAATTCTCCAGGAGAAATCTTCCTTATTCCAACCTTCCACTCAATGTTCTGACAGCTATATGTGGTAACATTTAGATTCCCACCTTATTGTACACAAGGACACTTCATGCAACCCATGGAGTTGGCAGACCTGGGATCAGAGTATGGTCTGGTGCAATTCCAAATGATGAAAACGAACCAGTTCAATAAGATTATTTTCAATAGGGAGTTCTTCAGTTTCTTCAGTTCTTCCCAACATGTTCATGACCACTTCAAACCTTTCTTTCTAATTCCTTACTAGAAGACGTCCTGTGTGTTTCATGAGAGTATGACACTATATTACCTTGAAAAACATGGGCTCCATATTCCTAGAATCCACATAAAAGGACTTAGATCATTCCCCACTTGTAGCTGCCTTCATTTCTACACACGTTTTTGAACAAAAAACACGGAACTCTTCTGAATGTGTCCACTATCAATTTCTATTACATCACCTCAACTGGGCCCTCACTGCTGCCAGGAAATCCTCTATCTCCTTTATCAACTCACAATCCCTCCCTCCATGGTGGCTCTCCAAACTTTTTCATTTCTCCTCAAACCTCTCATGGCTCCCCGTCCCCTGATTTTTCAGCTGAGAATCTTTCCTCATATTTTACAGGAAAAAATTGAGGCCATTCATTGTGAACTCCCTCTTCTCTCTTTTTCCTTATCTCTCATCACTCAGGTGCCTTTTAAATGGTCTTACTCCTTACCAAACCTCTCCCTTATTTTTGTTCCAAGTGATGCTATTCCACACTGTCTCCAATAGATTGTTCCCTCTGTCATCCAACTCTTACTTATTTTCAATAATAACCCTGTCTACTGGTTCATTCTCTATTGCCTACAAACATGCCCACATTGTCCCTATCCTGGAAAAAAAAAACAACCTCTCTTTTGGTCCTTCCATCCCTGCTAATTATCAGTGGATATAATATTAAACCTGGAGTCAGGAAGACACCTCTTACTGAGTTTAAATCTGGCCTCAGGTACTACCTAGTTGTATGACTCTGGGCAAGTCACTTAACCTTGTTTGCCTCAATTTCCTCATTTTAAAAATGAGCTGGAGAAGTAAATGGCAAACCATTTCAGTGCCTTTGCCAAGAAAACCCCAAATGAGGTCACAAAGAGTAGGACACTACTGAAAAATGACTGAACAACAACAACCTTTTCCGTCCATTGTAGCTAAATTTCTTGAAAACAAAACAACAAAACAAACTATGACCAACACATATCTCCCCTTTTCTCTTTTTCTTAATTTCTTACAATTTGACTTCTGGCCTTATTCTACTGAAACTGCTCTCTCCAAAGTCACTAATGATCTCTTAGTTGCCATTTCCAATAATCTTTTCTTGGTCCTCATTCTCCTTGACTTCTCCATGATATTTTCTTCTTTCTAGGTTCTTGGTCTCTTGGTTCTCTTACCTTGGTTCTCTGATGGTCTTTTCTTCATTCTTTTTTCTTTTCATTCATTTTAAATAATTAATTCCTTTCCTGGATCTTCTAACCAAAGGCTCTGCCCTGAACTTTGCCTTGTTTTTCCTCTGTACTATGTCTCTTGGTGATCTCACCAGTTTCCATAGATTTAAGCACTTTCTCTAGGCTGATGATTCTTAAATCTACGTATCCTGCCCCATACTCTCTGCTAATGTCTACTCTCCCATCTCCATCTGCCTTTCAGATATATTGAACTGGATAGTAGACATTTTAAACTCCACATTCCCCAAACAGAACACATTGTCTTTCTTCTCCTGCTCCTCCCCCACTTCCTACCTTTCTTATTATGTATGGCAGAGGGAAATATCATCTTCCCGATTCTTTAGTCATGAAACCTAGAAATAATCCTGAATTTCTTGCTCTTACCTCCTTCCCTTCCCATATCTAGTCTGTTGTCAAATTTTATCAATTTTGCCTTTGCAACATCTCTCAAATACACCCCCTTCTCTCCTCTGACACTACCGTTCTAGTGCAGGACCTTATCACGTCACACCTGGATTATTGATATACCCTGCTGGAAGATCTACCTGCCTTAAAACTTTTTCCACTTTAATCCATCCTCCATTTAGCCACTAAAGTGATTTTCTTAAAGCATGGGTAAAACCATTACCCTTGTCATCCCAATAAACTCTCGAGACTCTATTGTCTTCAAGAGCAATAAAAATGCCCTTTTTGATATTTAAAGTTTTTAGTAGCTTAGTTCCATTCAACTATTCTAGTCTTCTTATGCCTTAATACTCACCATGTATTCTTCAATCTAATCACATTCTGTTTCATGACCAAGACACTCAATCTTTTGGCTCTGGATATTTTCTCTGGCTGTCTCCCACTCCTGGGATGCTGTTCTTCTTCTGCTTCTGGTTTCCTTTAGGTCCCAAACACTATCCTCTCTTTTACTGAACTCCTTCCTCATCCATTCTTAATTCTAATGCCTTCACTTTGTTAGTTATTTTTTGCTTTTCCTGAATATAGCTTACTTTGTATATATTTATTTGTATGTTGTCTCATTAGATTGTGAGCTCCTTGAGGGGAGGACTGTCTTCTATATCTTTTTCTACTACCAGGATTTACTTAGCACAGTACCTGGCACATACTAGTCACTTAATAAATATTGATTGATAGGTACAGGGGAAGTGTAGGCTCAAAATTAAAGGACAATGTCAGTGAAGCACATGTATATAGTATATATGTATATTCTGCAAAGAATATATTAGAAAAGACAATGCCACTACTGGAGTTTTATGGCTTGATAATCTTTCCTTGAGCCCACGGTCATTCTTCTCTGGTACAAGAACTCATACTACCTTGAATCTGCCTCCCTCATTGGATGACTGTATTCATATGTCTATTCTCAGTGTGTCACTTGCTCCCAGCTGGATGTATTGCTCTGGTCTATCTGATTTAGAATGTATGTCCTGTCTACTCGATTTCTTTGATGAAATGGTCTATGGGAGGGAAAGTGGGAAGAAGAGAGAGAGAGGGACAGACAGACAGATAAAGAGGCAGAGATAGAGACACAGACACAGAGAAAGACACAGAGAAAGAGACAGAGAGAGACAGAGACAGAGACAGAGAGAGACAGAGACAGAGACAGAGAGAGAGAGACAGACAGAGAGACAGAGAGAGAGACAGAGACAGAACTGAATCAGAGCAAAGGTAATTGGATGACCTTAAAGAAGAGCTCTGTAAGTTATAATAGCCTAATGTGTTTACCTTTCCTGTATACCTACCTAGTAAGACTAATATAGGTGTTAGTTAGTCAGGGCACCCTCTCCCTTGGATAGCTATGTAGAAAGACATATTCTTTGGCTTCCAACCTTTAAAAAATTATGAACTTAACTACTTATAGACAAAACTATTCTAATATAAAAGAAAACCAAAAAGGATTGTATATCAACCATGAACTTTTATCACATATGTATACATGTGAATACACACAGGTGTCCTCAAATTCTTAGTGCAGCTTTAAAGTTTTGCATAAGTGTGGGGTCAACTGAGTAAATCAATTAAATCAGCCTGCCCCTTAGTTGTTTCTTCCTACTTCTGCTGTTATCTCCACAAAGCTGCCAAAACAATTTTCTTAAGGATTGTGATGTCTCCTTCATGCTTAAAATTTTCAGTAGATCCCTACTGCTTCAGAGAATATATGTGTATATACACAAATATATATAAATATGCATGTATGTGTATGTGTGTGTATCTATCTATCTCAGAGTGTCACTTAAATCTCTCGTGTCTGGCTCCAAGAGAATTATAACTAACAATTTTTGTACCTTCTGCAAGCAGTATATCTGAGGTTATGCCAAGCAACACTAAATGGCCCCTCAAATCATCCCAATATAAAAATAAATAAAATGTAATTAAGGCAAATTCAATAGAATAGGAGTATTATTGAATATGAATAGGATTCATAGCTTCTTATTTTAACTAATTATTGTTGCTAACTTCATCTTGGTATGTTATTATTATTATTATTATTTTACTTTTTGCATCATGCCCAAAGTTTCCCTTCCTGGTTCTAGATGACTACCTAAAAGTTTTTGGATCTTGCTTCTGATCCTATATAATTTATCCTGGCTTTCATTATGAGATGATGAGGAGCCTCATTATGTTGGGAGCTTGAAGAACTGATGACTTAATGGATGTGCAAAAGGCAGTGTCCTACCCCTTTTCTCTTTCTCGTTCCCTTTGCCTCTTTAAATGGCATCACGTACCTTCAGGAATTCCAGAGAGGAACAGGGAAGGGCTGATCTTTCTTTATGTAGAATCATGGTAACCATAACTATAATGCTTAGAGTGAAGGAAGACTTAACTGGAAGAGATTGTGTTTAATATCTTGGCTTCCTTTTCCTCTTTTGTATTATCTTTCCTGAGTAGGTGACCAAGTAGCAATCTGGAGATGGACATGTCCTACGATCTTGTGAGTCTGAGAAGTCTGGAGGTCTTTTAGTATGGTCCAGCAGCAACCAACAAATAGTTGAGGCCATTTCTATTATAATAGCAATGCCTGATGGCAAGGGAAGCTTTTGTAATAGAAGAAAGAACAGTGTTTGAGTCTTGGAACTCCTAACATTGGGTATATGGACAAATGTGCCAATTGCCTTCTAGCCAATTTTCTGAAGACAATAAATATTTAACTAAGGAGGAAAATATAGCAGAGGGTGAAATGGTATATGTAGGGTATTCTAGGCATAATGGGCCCAAAGTTCTCCTGGAAACTTTTGGGGCCTTAAAGGAAATTGTGACATTGCTATGGATTTTGGAGGATGAAAAGCTTCTTGGCTGATTCTGTGTATGTGGCCCCAAGTATTGACAGATTTGGGGTTTCACTGACTAGCAAACTCTGATTTAAAAAATTATCCATCCTTCTTTCTTAATCATTTTTATTAATATTTTCCAATTACATGTAAATATTTTTAACCCTCCCCTTCTTCTTCCTTTTTGAATAAGATAGATTTCTATCACCAATTGAGAATGTATACATGGACCCTTGCTTCCACATGTGTGTGGAGATTTTCCCTTTTGGAACCAATTTAGATATGAATGAAGTTCAAGTATTTCCCTACCTTCCTTCCCCATTTTCCCCTCTACTCTAAAAGCTCTTCCTTGGGGGTGGGGGGGAGCTAGATGACTCAGTAGATTGAGAGCCAGACCCAGAGATGGAAGGTCCTAAATTCAAATCTGGCCTTAGATGCTTCTTAGATGTGTAACCTTGGGCAAGTCACTTAGCCCTCATTGCTTAGCCCTTATTACTTTTCTGCCTTGGAAACCAATATACAATATTGATTCTAAAATGGAAGCTAAGGGTTTAAAAACAAACAAACAAACAAAAGATCTTCCTTGTATGACTCTTTTGTGTGAGTTCTCCTATTCGTTTCTTTTCCCCTGTATCCCAGGGCATCCCTCTTTATTTCTTTTCATCATTTCAATATAATCAACTCTCCCCTGTGCCCTTTTTTCCCTATAGATTCCTTCTAACTGCCCTATTAATGATAAAATTCTTAGAAGTAGCATATAATCTTCTCATATCAGAAGGTAACCAATTTAACATTTTTAATCCCTCATGGTTTCTCTTTCATGTTTACTTTTCATTTGTCTCTTGAGCCCTATATTTGAAAATCCTGTTTTTTTTTCATCAGGAATGCTTAAAAGTTCTTTATTTCATTAAATATCTATTTTTTCCCTTGAAGGATTATACTCAATTTTGCTGGGTAGATTATTCTTGGTTATAATCCCAGTTCTTTTGCCTTCCTGAATAATCATATTCAGAGTCAAGTATTTCTTTAATATGGCAGCTGCTAGATCTTGCTAGAACTGTGACTCCACAGTATTTGAAAGATTGCATTCTGACTTCTTGAAATATTTCCTTTTTGATCTTGGAATTTGGCTATAATATTCTTGAGAGTTTTCATTCTGGAATCTGTTTTAGGTGATAAATGGTGGATTTAAAATTTTTCTATTTTACACTCTATTTCTAGGATATTGGGGCAACTTTACTTGATAATTTCTTGAATTATCTAGGCCCTTTCTTTGATCACAAATTTCAGGTAATACAACAATTTTTCAATTATCTTTCCTTCATCTATTATCCTTGTCAGTTGTTTTTTCCAATGAAATATTTTCTATTTTTCTTATTTTATCATTATTTTGACTTCATTTTGTTGTTTCTTGAGGTCACACTAATGGCATAGAGTTGTTAATTTCCACTTATACACATTCTAATTTTTAAGAAATTATTTTCATTAGTGAATTTTTGTATCTTTTTTCATTCAATCAATTCAGTTTTTCAGGTGTTATTTTCTTCAATATTTTTGTGCCTTTGCCTAATTATTATTTGCTTTTCATAATTTTCTTCATTTGTTTTATTTTCTTTACCTAATTTTTCCTCTACAATATTATTTGAATTTAAAAATCATATTTTAACTCTTCTAGGAATTCTTGCTGGAGTTGTGTCCAATTCACATTCCACCGACCTTCCTTTTTAGACTTTGCTTGTAATTATTTTGACTTCATGTTGAAAGGTAAATAGTTTAACCTTATTGAGTCTCTTATGATTTCTCTTTCATTTTTACCTTTTTATGTTTATCTTGAGCTTTGCATTTGAAATTCAAATTTTCTATCCATTTTCTATTTATTGTCTTTTTTCTCTGAGTTTGTGTTTTGATCTTCCCTGTCATCACAGATGATTTTTACAATTAAGTTTTTGTTGTTGTTGTTGTTTGCTTATTTTTTCACCTTATTTTTGGATTTGGAACTTTATGCTAATGTTGGGTTCTGCTCCCAGCATGAAGAGGGAGGGGCATTGTTTCAAGTTTCATACTTTTCACTCTGCTTTTTTCAGAACTAGTTCTAAGGGTTTGGGAGTTTTTGGTGCTACCAAGATGATGGGATTTGTAATGAAGTGTGATCACTACTTTCTTGGCTATGCTGTCTTGGGTTGCAAGAATATCTCACTCTGGTTAAGAATTTTGTTGGGCTCCAGAATTTAATTTGAGGCATTATTTTAAAGTTGTTTGGAGGGGAGAGCTCAGCTCTTTCTATTCTGCCATCTTGCCTATGTCTCCAGAAGTCCCCTATCTATCTAGTCATATAAGTATCAATTATTTCTTCCTCTTACTGTCTCTCTACTTCCAATTCAATCATTAAAAAAACTCCTCACTATAAACATGCATAGCATAATAAAACAAACTCCCACATTGACCATGCCCAAAAATGTGTGTCTCATTTTGAATTTTAAGGCATCCTCTCTCTTTGTATCCTCTGTGCTTGGCACAATGCCTGGAACATAATAGGTAATTAGTAAATGCTATTTAACTGTTTGCTGCGAACTGACACTGTGATAGCTGTGACTTTGAGGCTGCTGAGGCAGCTATTTAAAACATTGGACCAGGAGTGAGGAAGACATGAGTTCAAAGCCAGTGTCAGATACTTCCTAGCTGCGTGCTCTTGGGCAAGTCACTTAATCTTTGATTTAACTGACAAAAAGATTCACTAGATCCACTAGAGAAGAAAATAGCAAACCACTCTGGTATCCTTACCAAGAAAATCCCATGGACTGTTATGATTCACGGGGTCACAAAGATTCAGGTACGATAGAACAAAAACATCATTTGACTGTCAGGACATGGGTATCATGCTTCATCTTTAGTCTTCTGGGCTAATGGTTTATTGCTACATTGATCAGAATTCTAAGGTATTTCAAAGTGGTAGCAAAACTCTAAATTACCCACTGGCCCTTTCCTGACTCTATGATGGCAGCAGGGAAGTAGATGTCTATGAAAAGCAGAGGCAGCTTCCAGCTGGCCTTCTTGGCTTGTACTTTCTGGTGTGACAGATGGTGCACTTTTTGCTTTGACTGTCCCAAGTAGCATATGGAGGCTGGTCTTTTCTTTCCCATTCTCCCCTCTACATTCCCTTTATAGAAAGGGAGCAGAAACTCAGGTAAGCTTGAACTTGGGCTCTTGACTTTCTTTTCCTGTTTGTGCTTCTTTTCTTAATTAACTGACTAAACATGGATCTCAGAGTGGATGTGTCCAAGCTTATAAGTTTGCATGATTTAGAGGTGGTTGGCCCAATGAGAGGAGTAGGACAAGTAGGACAGCTGAACCGTGGAAGCAGCTGAGCATAAAATGTAGAGGAGGGTCAGTTTAGAGAGTGGAGAGATAGTTAAGAGATAGAATGAAATATAAAATAACCACTCAGCAATCTGATAAACCGCTCTATGTTCTAATGAAGTATCAATAGGAGGAAGATTGTAAATGATTTAAGTTACTGGATTCTATTTAAAAAATTTTCAGATATGTGCATGTAAGTGTCCTGTATTTAGCATCCCATTTGTGTGTAGTACTAAATTACCTTTACCAGATCCAATTCATGTGGCTTCTTACTCTCCTTCTTCCTTCCCCCTTTTGGGAGGAAGCCTTAAAAATTAAATCATAAAATCATCCCTTAGATACTGGGGTAGGCTTCTAATGAGTCAATCAGTGAGTATGAGGAAAGGGAGCTAACTTGTATCATTAAAGGCAATGTTACCCCAGGACTAAAACTGTTTCAAATTGCATGCATGGGTAAAGAACAGAAAGTATACAGCCCCTGTGGTGACCCAGTTAATTTGTTAAATAAAGGGATTGGGTTAGATAATCCTTAAATCCTTTTTTTTTCCCTTTATAATTCTATGATTCTAATTTTAAGTTGCCTCTAATTCTTTGAGAAATGTCTTCAGAGAGTTGTCAATAAGCATGTATTAAGCACCTACTATGTGCTAAACACTATTCTATAAGCACCTGGGATTCAAAGAAAGGCAGAAATAGTCATGCTTTCAAGGAGCTAGGGGAGACAATATGCCAATAACTGTACACCAAAAAGATATATACAAAATAAATTAATAAAATAAAAAAATAAAATAAACCAATGAGGAAATGCACTAAGATTAAGGGCAAGGCTGCTTTCAGTTAGAAGGGGTGGTATTGGAGCTGAACCTTGAAAGCTCTTGGATATTTATATATGTAATTTTCCTATACACACACATACTTTTCATATCCACAAAATTGATACTAATTGCATCCTTTTTTCTTTACCTCAATGGTCCTTTTTGATTTTAATTCTATCCTCCCTGGGAAATATTTTTTATTTCCGTGTTTTCTTTTCTTTCCTAGGAAATAGGGATGTTGTCACAAGGTTGTGGCTGGTGGGGAGTTCTTGTGAGTGGGAGGGTCCTGGTGGTTTTTTTTTTAAGGCAGAGAAACAATAGGGAGACCAGAACAGTGAGTATGGGGGAAGGAGGGCCTGGGACTTGGTGGGGGGTGAATGCCAGGTGGCAGGTGGGATAGTTATAGGTTGGGACGTTCCAGGGAAAGCTGCCTGCTGTGTTTAGGAAGAAAAAGATAGGAATTCCAGATGTTCCCCAAACATGTCTGGTTTTGCTCAAGGTTGGGGGAAAAGTTAGTTTAGATTCTCCACTGATTTAGTAGTGCCTTTTTACTCCTTTGTATGGGGGCAAACTAGAGAGAGAGAAAGATTCAGTGGCTCATGTAAATATCAAAACACTCCAGGGATTAAAAAAAAATCAAAACACAAGCTTCTTTGGGGAGCACATTAGGGATTAGGGCCCAACTTTAAGAGTAAAATAGTTCTGATTAATGGGTATATTTGACTAGTTCCAGTTGAGTGGTTTTCAATGGTGACCTCAGCCTCGAGCTTCACAAAACTCAGCTGCAGCTTTGTGATGTAAAGGCTGCATTTTTAACAGTCAGTCTGCATAAAATCAGGGCTAAAAAGGACTGGTTGATCTGGAAAAAAAGTTTGGGACTCTCCGGGCACCACTGCAAAATGGGGAAGCTGAGAAAAGTTTACCTTTGGAGAGAAAGAAAAGATTTCCCTTGTTCACTTTAGTCTCTTGCAGGCCTGTTGTGCCTTTTTAGAGAACAGAGGGGACTGGGTTAGCTTAGAGTGAGACACAGTGGACACTGGTTGTAGCCATCCCTTCAGAGGGGCTTGGGGAAGGGTCCTGGGGAGCTTCCTTCTGTACTAAACAGTGTGAACTAAAATGACAGCAAGAAACACAATGAGCACTGCTAAGGAGCTCTAAAGGATGCTCAAGAAATTGATTAGCAAAGTGGAAACACCCCCCCCCCCTCCTCTTTCATGGTGTACAGTACACAATATTAAAGAGATTTCAACCAGCCTGAAGAATGATGGACCCTTTTAGCTGTTTCAAAATTGTCGACTGGCCCTCGGACACTAGTTTGATATTATACTATATATTATATTTTTATATCATAAATTATGCAGCTATAGGATGAGATCTTGGGTTGTCCCTCTGATAAAGATCCTGGTGAATTGGAAAGGACACACAAAGGATGAGCTTTGTGTGTAATTTGTTTATATCTCTTCTAGCCTTGGAGAATATTAGAGCTCGGAAGAATTTTAGGGATGATCCTTTCCAAAGGTCATGGTGATACACACTGGATTTGTATTCAGCTGGAGTTTCCTTTGAAGTGATATAATTACTTTTCCTTTTTGCCCTCTCCTTCGGGATGCTGCTAGACTCAGTCCTCGTGAATTTAGATCTTGCGAAAGTTCCCAGCAGTCCTAGTGGATGCAGAACA
Source organism: Monodelphis domestica (assembly GCF_027887165.1). Taxonomy (NCBI): domain Eukaryota; kingdom Metazoa; phylum Chordata; class Mammalia; order Didelphimorphia; family Didelphidae; genus Monodelphis; species Monodelphis domestica. The sequence continues at coordinate 273,215,736 of NC_077233.1, read as the reverse complement.
GTCCAATTGACACAAATTTCTTCGTCTAGTGTTTATAGTTGATTCTCCGATACTTCTGTCTCCCTCTACTCCCTGCTCCCATCCTACAACTATTCAAGATAAAAAGGTTTCTAATTATTCTAAATAATTAAAAAAAACCCAATGTACCCCCCCCTTTTTCTGTCATAATTTACCACGGTATACTTTCATACAGTGCTGTACTTTGTATTATACAAAGAGAAGGCTACTAAATTGCACAAACTCTTTCTCCGAGTCGAACTAACCAATCTTTTCCTTCTCATGGGTCAAAAATTTATTTTCTTTCCTTTCCATATTCTCTAATGAAAACCAGAACCACACACACACACACACACACACACACACACACACACACACACACACACACACACACACGCAACAACAAGCAGAGTGAATCAAAATCAATTCTGATACTCAGGATACAAGGAAATGTATTTAAATGGATCAGAGCAATTTGATGAAGGCCAGTTTTGTGTTCAAGACTGCTTAAAATACACTTGATTTTAGAGAAATAGGAATACTTGGAGCAAAACAACCCCCAACCAAAAACCTGACCCCCGTAAACATTTTGTACTTTATTTTTCTTTCTGAATGTTTTTGAAATAATTTGACATAGATTCTTCAGACTTCTTAACTAGTTCTCATTACAATCTCTTGTATTCTTCAAAAGTACATCCTTCTACAATGTGTGTTGATGAAGATTATGAAATCTTGGTGTAGAAATTAGATGCTGACTTCATCACTGATGTCCCTTGAAAGGAAATAATTAAGAAGAGGAAGGTGGATTTAGGAATGATTGCTGAGGATGGAACTTGTATTGCTGGATAATGCTCAAAGTATAAAAATGATATACTTCTAGATCAAATAATTTTACAAATCTGATATAAAGAAAAAGACTTTACTTGGAAAGGGAGAGAATGGGAAGCAAACAAAATAGAGATTCTAATGGGTAGTATGACATCCATGATTGGGATATGTGTTTAAAAGGGTATAAACCTTATTTAAAAACTTGGAAAGGGAGGGAGAATAGGAAAATTGTTTTCTCTAAACTGGATATAGAGAGTAGTTGTAGTATAATTCAATTCAATAGGCACTCATGTGGCAGTTAGTATTTTCCCATATCTAGAGCAATCTCAACTCCATCCACTGACTTCCCTATGGTTTCTTTTAAGTCCCAAATAATACCTCAAGTTTTATAGGAAGCCTTTCCCAACTTCCTCTTAATTTTGGTATCTTTCCTCTTTTAATGATTTCCTATTTATCCTGTATATAACTTTAATAAATATATTTATATTTGGGGAAGCTAGGTGGCTCAGTGGATTGAGAGCCAATCCTAGAAACTGGAGATCCCATGTTCAAATTTGACCTCAGACACTTCCTGACTGTGTGACCCTGAACAAGTCACTTAACCCCCATTGCCTAGTCCTTACTGCTCTTCTGTCTTGGAACCAGTATACAGTATTGATTCTGAAATGGAAGATAAGCATTTAAAAAACATATCTGAATTAATCAAATATAGATCTTAATTCTAGTGTCTTCTCTCTCTTAATTATTTCCCATCTATCCTGTATTTAACAGTATTTGTTTACATGTTCTCTCCCCCATTAGACTGTGAACTCTTTGAAAGGTGGGTTAGCACAAGGCTTGGCACACAGTAGGCATCTAATAAATATTTATTGGTTGATTGATTATTAGGAAGCAGAAAGCACCCAAAAGTTTTCATAAAAACATCTACGAAAGGAACCAGTCATAAATTCTATGAGCTCAGATGGTTATACACAAAAAAATAGAGAATGGGAAGCAAACAAAATAGAGATTCTAATGGGTAATATGACATCCATGATTGGGATATGTGTTTAAAAGGGTATAAACCTTATTTAAAAAATCAGAATAGGCTAAGTATGGCAGTGCAAGCACTCCTGTAGTCTGCTGGGTTTGAGGCTTAGGGTTAGGCTAATGTATTGCTTGAGTTCAGGAGTTATGAGCTGCCATAGGCTTATAGGAAGGCGTCTTAATTAAGTTCTGTACCAATATGGTGAGTTCCTAGGAGTGGAGAACTACTAGGCTACCTAAGAAGGGGCAAACTGGACCAGTTTGGAAAAAACAGAGCAAGTTAAAGCTTCGATGCCCATCAGTATTGGGATCCAGCCTGTGAATAGGGAGAGAAGGAAGGGAACAAACATTCATTAAGCATCTACTATGTGTCAGACATTGAACTAAGCATTTTACAAGTATTATTTCATTAGATGTGGCCACTACATGTCCAGCTTGGGTGAGATAGGAGACTGAGTCACAACCCCACCCCTTCTAATCAACCAGATAAACGAGAAGAAGGGGGTAGCATCACCTACACATACTTAAACCCTTACCTTCTTTCTTAAAATCGACACTAAATATAAGCTCCAAGGGATAGGCAGTTGGGATTAAGTGACTTGTTCAGGGTCATATAGTTAGGAAGTATCTGTGGCTATATTTGAACCCAGGTCTTCTGACTTCAGTCCTGACTCTTTATGCATTCAGCCACCTAGATGCCCCAGTAGTATTATAAATTAACATAATTTATAATTATATATATGATATATATAAAAAAATAATAAGATGTGCTCATGTGAAGAAGTACATGAATCAGAGAGGTAAAACATAATTAAGAGTACTTGAATGAAGACCAATGGATGCAGAAGTAGAAGATATATTGTCATTGGGGCATACTATAGTCTAGTGGTATCAAACTCAAATAGAAATGAGAGTCTACAACTATACATAAATGTCCTGTTGGGCTGCATGACTTAATTTAAGAATGTAATATTATCTATGCTTTACTTATATTTATTTTATTAAATATTTCCTAATTATATTTTAATAGAGTTCAGGCCCCACTTGGGACTGTTATGAGTTGCATGTAGCCCACTGGCCATCTCTCTTTAGACTATGAACAGAAAATAAAAAAATAGAAAAAAGTAGATGAGAAGTTAGGAGAAACGAAGCATAAATCTGACCTAGTGGCATGCTAGAGTCTTGATGGTGGATTTTAATAATTCAGACATCTGCTGAAGCTCTTTTTCAAAAGCAAAACATAATATTTTCATGACTTGATTAATAGAATTTCATCCTTCAAAAGGTAGAGGATCCAATGAGGGAAATTTCTTTTGGAATCTGGTACTCACTGCAGACAGAGAAATCTTACTGGGATAAGGTGAGGCAATAAGCATTTGTTGAGTGCTTACTGTGTGCTAAACATTGGAGAAATTATTGGTCAGCCACTTTTCAGTTATATCCGACTCTCTGTGAACCCATTGGCATCTTCTTGGCAGAGATACTGGAGTGGTTTGCCATTTCCTTCTCCAGTTCATTTTACAGATGAAGAACTGAGGGGCAAACAGGGTTAAGTGACTTGCAAAGGTTCACACAACTAGTAAGTATCTGAGGCTAGATTTGAATTCAGAAATGAGTTGAAGTCTGAAGACTAATACGAGTCTTCCTAATTCCAGGTTTGGCACTCTATCCACTTTGCCACTAGCTGCCCCACTGAGAATTTGGATAAAAGCAAAAATATAGTGCCTGCTCTCAAGGACCTTTCATTTTAATGACTGAAGATAACACATAAAAGAAAGCTAAAGGGAGGGGGCAAGAGGGGAAGAGAAGGTACTCACCTTGGGATATGTTGGCAATGCCTAAAAATTCACTATATCTGGTTGTGAAAATGATGGGTGTCTTGGAGAATTGATCACTCCGTCTTGGAAAAGAAAGCTGGCACTATATGATGTAAGTCTTATGTTTTTGGGAGAAAAGAGTCCAAAGAGAAAAAAAGGATAGTTAAAATATTGTGAAATAAGTGTTAAAAACCTTGTGAGTTAGATTTCCACTGAGGAAAATAGTAACTGAAAGACAGAAAATGCCCAAGAATGAAATTCTGAAGATTAAAGGAGAAAAAAAAAGAAGAAAGAGTATGGAAATAGAACAATGTAGATGCACAGGAAAATCACTCCCAAATACAATTTTTTAAAAAAAGGATGTGTCTAGAAATGCAAGGAAAATGAGATTAAATAAACATATGCCCCAGTAAGAATAGTATTAGTGGTAGCTGACAATGAAAGCTAACCATAGCAAAAAATAATTGAACATGTCAAATCAAATAGTCATCAATGATCTGATGTCAAGTTGTTAAACAGAACCAATGGAGTGCTCTAGGGATATATTTTGGGCCCTGAATGTTTAACCAAGGTTTCAAAAGAAATCAATGTTTTGGATAAAGGCTTATATTAAAATCTTTTTAAACTTGCAGTGAAATAAATCTGAAAGGAATGACTAACATAGTCATGTGAGTCAGTATTAAAAAAGATGTTGATCAGTTACATAGAGAATTATGTTCATTTCTGGGCACCATATTTTAAGAAGGATTTGATAAAAAGGAGCATGTCCAGAAGAGGACAACCTGGACAGTGAAGTGCCTAGAGTTCATACCAGATGGGAACTAGTTTAAAGAACTTGGTATGTTAGCCTATAGAAAGGAAAACTTAAGGAGGATATATGTTGTTGCTGTTGATATTGCTGTTGAGTTAATTCAGTTGTATCCAACTCTTTGTGACCTCATTTGGGATTTAATCAACAAAGATGTAGTGGTTTGTCTTTTCCTTCTTTATCTTACTCTAAAGGTGAGGAAACTGAGGCAAACAGGATTAGGTGACTTTCCTAGGGGGAAAATTTTTTTTTACAGCAACTGTCTCTGACAAGGGCCTCATTTCTCAAATATATAGAGAACTGAGCCAAATTTGTAAGAATCCAAAACATTTCTCAACTGATAAATCATCAAAGGACATGAACAGGCAGTTCTCAGGTTAAGAAATTAAAACTGTCTTTAGTCATGTAAAAATGCTCCAAATCTTCATTAGTTATAAACATACAAATGAAAACAACTCTGAGGTACCACCTTACTCCTATACAGTGGAGCTGTGAATTTATACAACTGTTCTGGAGAACAATTTGAAACCATGCCCAATGGGACATAAAACTTTATACCCTTAGAGCAATCAATACCACCTCTAAATCTGTATCCCAAACATGTCAAAGGTAGGGGAAAAAACCTATACCAAAATATTTATAATAGCTTTTTGTGGTGGCAAAGAACGGGAAATTATGGGGTTGTCCATCAATTGGGGAATGGCTGAACAAGTTGTGATATATGATTGTAACAAAATACTATTATAAGAAATGACAAACAGGATGATCACAAAAAATCCTGCAAAGACTTATATTAAGTGATGCAAGTGAAATGAGCAGAACCAGGAGAACTATGCATTCAACAACAGCAACAAAGTACAATGATCGATTATGAATGACTTAACTATAGTTAGCAATGCAAGGATCCAAGACAACTCTGAGGTACTCACAATGAAAAAGGTTATCTGCTGTCATAGAAGGAATTGATGGAGCCTGAATGTGGATTGAAGCAAACCACTTTTTATTTTATTTACTTCATGAGTTTTTTCCTTATATGGCAATCTATATTTTCTTGACAACATGACAAATATGGGAATATATATATTGCACGATAGTACATTTATAACCTATTTCATATCAACTGCTGTCTTGGGGAAGGGAGAGAACATGGGACACAAAATGTCAGAAAATGATCATTAAAAATTATATCTACATGTAATTGGGAAAAATTAAAAAGTAACTTGTCCAGGATCATACAGCTAGTAAATTTCCGAAGCCAGATTTGAATTCATGAAGATGAGTCTTACTGACTTCAGGGCTGAACACTCAATCCACTGCACCACTTAGTGTATACTAACTTTCAAGCATTTGAAGTATTATCCCACAGAAGGAAAATTTAAATAATTGAATTATAGATTTAGCCATTCAAAAAACATTTATTTAGTGCTTATCATGTGCCAAGCACTGTGCTAAATCTTGGGATACAAAAAGAAACAAAAGACAGTTCTTGTCCTCAAGAAACAATCTAATGATTCAGAATTTAGACCCGAAAGAGACTTCATAAGTCATCTGGCTTATAGCCCCCATCCCACATTTTACAGTTAAAGAGACTAGTACATTGAAGTGACTTGCCCATAAGCACACAATTAGTAAATATCTAGTAGGATTCAAATTCAGATCCTCTAATTCCATCCAGATCTATTGACTGAATTTTAAAACATTGTTCAAAATTCTGACTTGTTTTTGGTTCTAGAAGAGTAAGAGGGGCAGATGAGTAGAAATTGCAGAAAGGCAAATTTAGGTTTAATATGCTTCTATGCAAAGGAAAATAAACCCTAAAAATTAGAGCCACTTCAAAGTGGAATATAGACAAGTGGATTTCCCCTCCCATGAGAATCCCCAAATCATAGCAATGGAGAAATTTGAACTCTCTGAACCTTGGTTTCTTCCTCTGCAAAATGAAAGTAGGGGGTTAAAGTTCCTACTAACAATGTCTATGAGACAATGGGTGGAATCCAGGACCTGTTAGTTATATGTCCTGTTAAGAATTATCTAGTTGTTCAACTCTACATGTAATTTTACCTCCCTATGATATACTTGTGCAAATGATTCCCCAAAGTGATCAGATCTGAAATAATTCCATTCCACGAAGAAAATTTCCACAAATTTCCCACATATCTATAAACAGGCAACGTTCCCTTCCAGCCATGTCTGGTGACTCCCACCACTTTCCATATATCACTTTGGTAAAGTTTTGGTCGTTTGGTTTTTTCAGTCATGGGCAACTCTTTGTGATCTTGGATGGGGTTCTCTTGGCAAAGATACCGGATTGGCTGGCTATTTCATTCTCCAGCTTATTTTAGAGATGAGGAAAATGAGGCAAGTGATTTGCTGTGGGTCATATGGCCAGTAAGTGTCTGCGGCCAGATTGGAACCCAGGAAAATGAATTCTCCTGACTTCAGACCTGGTACTCTATCCACTGTGCCATACTTTGCCATATCATAAGACCATACGAAGAACACAATCATTTGCCATCAATAAGTGTGCTTTGAATTTCCTCATAAATTGAGACTCATTATGAAAAACAAGCTACAATCAAGTTATAGGACCATAACTAGCCATTTTGGCTCTTGTGGCAAACACCGTGAAGCAAGTCTGGGAGAAACACCACAAAATGTACCCAGAGCAAGCTTGGTATCTTTGAATCAATTTTTTTTAATTAAAAAATTTTTAATTTTAATAACAAATTTCCACATACGTTTTCCAAAGTCATATGATCCATATTGTCTCCCTTCCTTCTTCTCTTCCCCTTCCTGGAGCCGACAAGCAATCCAATCTGGGTTATAATGTATTTTCATGCCAAACCTATTTCCATACTGATCATTTTTGGAAGTGAATCATCTTATAGAACCCAAACCCAGAACATAGACCCAAACAAACAAGTGATAAAGCCTATATTTTCATCTGCATTTCTTCTCCAACAGTGGTGGAGAGCATGTTTTGTCAGAAGCCCTTCAGAATCGCCCCAGATCATTATATTGCTCTTAGTCGCCAGGTCTATAACATTTGATTGGTGGATCAAATTTTAAAGAGAAGCTTGGTTTGGTTAAAGTAGGGAGACCTTGCAACAAAAAGCCCTTGTGGCATAATATGAAATGAACATGAAAGACCCAGGACAGTAGGAAGATCCTGGCTAGAGAGCCATCAGGATGGGAAGGGTATCACTTGGGGTGAACTGCCATGCTGCCTGGGATTTTCCTAAGCAGTACTAGTACTTTTGACACCTTATATGTTTCATCAACGTGGGGCAAAGCCCCGATTTCCATATTTATGGCTCTGAGTTCCTTTTGGGCCCTCCACTTGTTTTCCTTTAAAGTTATTCTGGTTTGATTAAGATTCTGATCAAGAAGAATCAGTATTGGGACAGCTTGGTGGCTCAGTGAGTAGAAGGCCAGTTCTGGAGATGGGAGGTCCTACGTTCAAATCTGACTTTAGATACTTCTTAGCTGTATGACTCTTGTCAAGTCACTTCACCCCAACTGCCTAGCCCTTACTGCTCTTGTGCCTTGGAATAGAAACTCAGTGTCAATTCTAGGACAGAATTCTGGTAAGGATTAAAAAAAATCGGTATTTATTTTCTCCATGACTTGTTATATCTTCACCAAAGTCTTGTTCATGTGTGTCATCATAATGTAGAAATATTCTGGTTTCTTAGCTCTGCTGGTCCCATGGAGCTGTTTTGGCTATATTCTAAGTCATATCCTAGGTCCAGAATCCTGGACAGTAGAATATGATTTTTGGGGATCATGAAATATAAAAAAATGCAAAACTATCTTTAATTCTTCATATTTTCTTTTTAATTCTATTGTAATGTTGGCAAAATTGCAGAAAATGGGATGGAGGTTGCTAAAAATTATAGAGTTCTTATTTTGAAGGTACTTATTTAATGTATCTGACAAATGAGAACGCTTACCTCGTGTTTTCTTGTTTAAAGGGATGAGATAAGGGTGAAGGAGACAAAGTTGGTAAATGACATTTTTAATGGGTTCCTAATATTCAAATACTGAGGACAAGGATCCATGGTGCTACCCACCCCCCACCCCACCCCAGTCCCCCTCCTGGCCCCTTTCCCTCCATTTGCTGCCTCTTACAAAAAAGTATTTGTGAGATTCTGGGGAAGCGGCTTAGGAAAGCAGACAGAAATTGTATATTACTGCTTGAGAAAGGCAAATATAAAGAGGCATTTCTCAAGGACTGTGGAGAAGGTGTATGTTATAGTGCCTAATTCACTGTGTTTTATGATGTGTTTGATTTTGAGGTCTGTATTTTAAAGAGAGCCTTTCTCATTGGGGCAAGGGTGAAGAAAGTCAACCCTTATAAAAACACGCTTTGCCAGAAAGTCTTTGAATTCCCTTGTCATTTTTAAAAAGCAATTTGTGATTGAACAAGTACTAACTCCTTCGCATTCCCTCCCTCCCTTCTTCTTCTCAGTTTTCCCCTTTATATACTCAAACCTAATACTGGCAGCAAGATGGTAGAAGTAGGGAGTCAGATTGGGAATGATGGGGAGGTCTCTAAGTCAGTACTATGACTTCAATTAGAGCTTAAATGATAAAATAACTTAAATAATATTGATGACTCTAATTCAGTACTAATAACGTCATTGAAAAGGAGTTTAGAGAATGGTTAATAGAACAAAATTAGAAATGACAATTTCTTTTTAAAAAAAGCTTTATTAATGCATTTAAAAACTCTGCTACACATGCTATCATTTCCTAATCTTCTCCTCTCCTATAGAACTCTCTCTTATAACAGAGTAGTACAGCGAAGAAAAACAAACTGGTTGGCTATTGTAATAAAAGAATGATCTGCGATGAACTATGTCTTGTTGTAATAACTGAAATATACTCTGGCTGACTAGAGAGCTGCTACTAGGGGACACCTGAGGCTGCCTAGTTATAATGGAGATAGATGAGAGATGCTGCTAGAGAGACAGATACTGCTAATACTGTAATAAAAGAGATAATCTGTGTGGAACTAATTCTGGTTGTGGTAAATGGATACTCTGGCTTCATTGTGACTAGAGAGATGCTAAGGGGAACCTTCAGGATGCCTATTTGTTATGGAGCTAGAAGTACTTCTGAGAGATAGATGGAGAGATGCTGCTAGAGGGGGTACTCTCTGGGGTTTGCTTATAGATCACTATTGGCTAATAAATCAAGATATTTCCTACCCTTCCTCCTCCCTTCACTTCCCAGTTTCCACCCACGGTCTACTGTCTCCCTTTCCCCTCCCCTGATCTTAGTCAGTCACCTTCTAAGTAACTCAGGGGAACTATGAGATTTCAGAGAAATATTCTTCACTCTTCCTTTCTCAAGTAAAAGGGGTTTATTGGTAACAATAGGATGGGGATTGAGGGTGAGAGGGATGAGGGTGTCCCTAATCTATAAGGAGAATTAGGAGGGTTTGGGAAATATTAGTTCAGCCACAGCTGTGACTAAGGGACAATCAGAGAGTTTGGAGGACAAGTATCTTTCTTCTTCTCTTCTTTCTTTAGTCAGGTAATCTCTGCTTGAGTAATTCAATTCCAGACTCTGTCAAAAACCACAAAGGTCTCTCTCTCTGCCTTGGTCAGGAAAAAGTCAGTCTCTTTTTATCAGGAACCCCAGAGAAGAGGTTTCTCCCTTGGTCAGTAACCCCCAGAGAGTAAATCTCAGTTCCTCTCCTCTGGCCAGGTCCAACTGCCTCTCCTGGGAACATTCCATTTGGAATCTTCACCTTGAGTGACAGACAGATCAAGTCCTTTACTCTGGTTTGCATGCTTGGTTTGTCTTGCAAATCTTCTCTTTCTTCATGTCTCTTCCACACTCTGCATGACAGCATATTCCCTATGCTCTACTTGTAATAAACTACCTCTTTCTACCAAGAGGAGGGAAGTTTGTTTCATCACTATATGGACTTATGATTGATTATTACCCCTATCCAAGTTCTAGTGCCTTCTGATTTTGCTTCCTTTACATTGTTGCAGTCTCAACAATTCAATGCCCGACCAATGGTCAAAGGTAAGCCATTAAGACACAAGATCAGTCTTTGTTATTTTTACATGAAGACCACCAGCCCTTTCTTGTACCTTGTTCATAGTAAGCAATGCTTAAATGGCTATTGAACGAAAAGATATGTTCTTATTTCTAGTAAAAACTAAAGGAGCTATATTATGCTTTATGTCCTTGTCTTATATTAAAGTTTTGTGTCAAAATATCAAAAAGCAGGTAATGAGCCAAAGAAAAATCTTGAGAAGAATAAATTCTTGATATGCTTCTTAATACTAGACCCACAGTCTTATTCTAGTCCTAGTTGACTCACTATTCCTAGTTTTCTACTTCTAAATGGTGCTCCTATCTAATATTTCGTTAGTTGGTGGTACCTGAGATTTTCTATAGGCTGCTTAGGGCTCCCAAAAGGCTGGAAGGGCAGTCATACAGGTGTATGAAGATGATGGATTGGAAAGGGACCAGAGCACTTGGAAAGATGAAACTGTGGTACAAAGCAGTAGCACCTTCAGGATGTTACAAATCTTTTGATTTCGCTCTCTCAAACTGTTCTTTATGTGGTCAGAAGTGAAAATGAGAAGAAACGGTCTTTGAAATCTCCGAGAACAAAAAACAGAGAGTATTTTAAAAAAAATCCTCTCCTTAAAATATATATATACACGTAGACTCAAAGGTCTTGAAGATGAAATATAGTCAGAACAAACAATGATTTTGAATTTTCCCTATAATGGTTATTTTCCTCCATTTAATAAACATTTATTAAATATTAAATTAAATTAAATTATTGAATTAAAATTATCATTTCCTGTTGGCATGTGCTAAGTACTGTGCTAATAACCAGAGATACAAAAACAAAAATAAAACTCTCCTTGCTTTATAAAGAGCTTACATCCTACTAAATGCACATACAGATAAAAGTACAAAATAGTATGCAAAATCAATATAAATTATTTTTGGTGATAGTGGAAATACTACTAAAGCTGGGTGGGGTGCAGGTGTGAGGTGGGGCACAAGTCAGGAAAGATGTGTAGGAGGTGCCACCTGATCTGAATCTTGAGGGGAACTAGGAATCCCACGTGATGGAAATGCACAAAGGAAAGAATTCCAGGCTAGAAGATGCTTGTACAAATTCTTAAAGTCACGAAGTAGAATTTATTGGGAATAGCAAGTAGGAAGACTTGGAAAGTAGAATGGAAGGGTTCCCCATAGGCCAGCAGTGACCATTACGAACTAGCAAGTACCTAGGAAGATACAATATTATGATCAGTTTTTTTTTTTTAAACCCTTATCTTCCGTCTTGGAGTCAATACTGTGTATTGGCTCCAAGGCAGAAGAGTGGTAAGGGCTAGGCAATGGGGGTCAAGTGACTTGCCCAGGGTCACACAGCTGGGAAGTGTCTGAGGCCAAATTTGAACCTAGGACCTCCCGTCTCTAGGACTGGCTCTTAATCCACTGAGCTACCCAGCTTCCCCCTATGATCAGTTTTTTAAAAATCAGGAATTGTAGGGCTGGTTCAACATAAATACAACAAACCATGTTAATATTATAAATAATAAAAACAACAAGATTCTATCAATAGATGCTAAAAAGGCTTTTTTTTTGACAAAAAAACAATTAATTTGTGCTAAATAATCTAGAGATCATATAACTAAATGGATCTCTTTTTAATGTAATTTAATGTAATATAAATTAGATAATAAACTTTATATGTAATGGGGGAAAGTTAGAGGTCTTTGTAATAAAATCAAAGGAAAAATGTCCATTATCACCAGCATTGTTAAAGAGTGGGAGAAATACTAGAATAAGAATAAGAATAAGAATAAGAATAAGAATAAGAATAAGAATAAGAGAATGAAGGAATACGCACAAGAAAAAAGAACCAAAATGATGACTTTTTGGGCAGATGAGATGATGGCACATTGATCAGAATCAATGAAGAGTTAATTGAAACAATATATTTGTATTTTCAGTGCCTTTTTCATAATAGGTGCTTAATGAATGCTAAAATTGGTTATATTTGCTGAAAACTAGTCATACATCTGTTATATTCTAGTATTCTTTTGATTTATTAGTCTAGTAGCCATAAAAAAGGTTAGCATATGAAGAATAATCCTTAATGATGTCAGAACTTAGGAGACATTTTTGCCATCAAGAAGTTGAATAGTTAAAAAAAACAAACCTGATAGGTTTGGGTGAAATCATCAAAAAGGGGTTAAAAAGGTAGAAGCTGCTTTGATTTTTTAGGAATGAGTTTTAAACGTTTTTACTGTTGAAAATATCGTTATTTTACTATTAAAATATTGTTAGATATTTCCGACTGAAAAGGTTAGGTGGGAGTAGATTCCATCTTTGAGACTTGAGCTTTGACCACTCCCAACAGTGCTTTCTCCTCTCACCAGGTGGAGCTAGTCCTTGGATACAGCCTCTTGTGAAGAGAAGCAAAACTCAAAAACATTAAAAGAAAAAATGCTCATCTCCAAATAAAACATATGGATCTTGAAGATAGAATGTAGAGAGACATCCTAAGGAATTATCCTTAGGGTATCCCAGAAGAATAAATAACAACCATAAAACCAAAAACCTTGACACCACAATGAAAGAAATAGAAGAAAACTGTCCCAAACTTCTGAACCTAGAAAATGAAATCTGAGTAGAAAGAATTCACATACTGCCTCCAAAAACTCAAGGCTGCCAACTCCAAGATGCATATCGTGGGGAGGGGTGGGGGGATAGCTAGGTGACTAGCTGAATTGAGAGCCAAACTTAAAGATAGGAGGTCCTGGGTTCAAATTTGATCCCAGGTGCTTTCTAGCTGTATGACCCTGGCAAGTCATTTAAACCCCTTTGCCTAATCCTTACTACTCTTCCTCTTTGGAACCAATACACAGTATTGATTCTAAGATGGGAGGTGAGGGTTTAAAAAAAAGACACATTGGCTAAGTTTAATAAATCAATTCAGAGACAAGAAGTTCTACAAGAAATCAGGGGAAAGATCATCAAATACAAAGGCAAGGACATTTGAATAATGCAAGACTATTTCACACACACACATAAAAGAGAGGGAATAGAATAATGTGTTCCACAGAGCATTAGAGCTCAGATGTAGCCCAGGGTGGTCTACTAAGCAAATCTGAGCTTAATCATATAGAACAAAAAAGGAATATTCAATAATAAAGAAGAGTTTTAAATACTTTTAGAAAGAAAACCATAACTAAAGAGATTATTTTCTTCTTGAACATCCCAAACAACAGAATTGTAAGAGGAGCAAAGCAAAAAGTAACAGTAACAGTAACAGAGTGGCAATAGAAAGACCACCAGTAAGCTACTTCTTTCTAAAGATACATAAGGGGGGCAGCTGAGTAGCTCAGTGGATTGAGATCCAGGCCTAGAGATAGGAGGTCTTAGGTTCAAATCTGGCCTCAGACACTTCCCAGCTGTGTGACCCTGGGCAAGTCACTTGACCCCCCATTGCCTAGCCCTTACCACTCTTCTGCCTTGGAACCAATACACAGTATTGACTCCAAGACAGAAGGTAAGGGTTTAAAAAAATAAAGATACATTAGGATAGAGGGGTGAAGGTGGAAATCTGGTAGAGATAACAGTGAAGGAGAAGACAGGGAACACTATGGACAGGAATTGGCAACACCCTGCTTGTAAGGTGACTTCTCCTTTTGAGGGACTACATTATATTATAGGAGGGTACATGGACAGGGAAGGAGGAGTAGAAGGAGGGTGGAAAAGAGTGAATGATGTTTCTGGGTCAAATGAAGGGCTAGCAATGGCAGGAAGGTGACTTCTGTGGCCAGAGCCTAGAATAGAAACTTGGGAAACTTTGACTGTATAAAGAATACAGAGAAAAGAGAGAGACCAGATGATTATAGGGATTATAAACCAAAGAATCTAGTGTGAATAGGAAGAGAAGATGAGAGGTTGATGGAAATTTTTAGAAAGGGAAGTAAAAAATGAAATAAAAAACCCCTTAATGAATGAGATTAGGTGAAAGACAGGCCAGAGAAGGGGAGAGCCTACATGGCTAAAAGAGGAAGAAATGTATAACCAGATAAAAGCAGGAGAGAGGAACAAAAAACCAAAACCCTAAAGGAAGAAAAGAGGAGAGGATCAAGGGAAAAGTGAGGAAAGTGAGGTTGGAACAGGACCACTATAAAAAAAAAGATAAAAGTAAAATTTAAGAAATATAATAACTAAAAAGATATGACTTGTTGAGAGACCTTCCAACAGGCAAAGATATATACCAAAGGAGAGAACATTCCTAGAATTGCATGAGAAATTGAACAGTATGTCAAGAATATAGGCCATGGGAAGGTAAGTAGAGTGAGATAAGACTGAGAATATGGAAAATATGGAGTCTTGAGGGCCTCAATACCAAGGCAAAGAATTTGGACTTCACATTTAAAGCATCAATTGGGTGCTTAATTTCTAGACTTATTTTGAAACTTGCTTAATGGTGCTTTATAATCTGTCTTCTTAGGTTGCTATATGTTCAAATGAATGAAAAAGTTGAACAAAATAGTTGTTTAGTGTTGGGATAAACTTTCCGGATATCTGTTTGTACCATGGACTAAAAATCTGTTTGCATTTCCCCATGAAAAATTATATTGAACTTCACATCTCACTATTATGTAATTCCATATACTTTATTTTCATCTTTCAAGTGTAATTGTAACCTACTAAATAAGTTTCAAAGAAGTTTTTTTTTTCCTAAGAAAAATTCATCAAAGCTTAATTTCTTACCCAAATATGGTCAGTAATAGGTGGGTGCTCCTTTCCCACTATCATATCAAGTGAAATGGCTGAGAAATTCTTGGGTGATTTTTTAAAATTCTCTTTTTATTCTGAACTTGATGTAATTTAATATACACAGAACAAAAAAGAGAATTGCATAATAAGACACTGGCTATTGTGTATGTTTTGTTTTTAAATGTGTATTAAATTTAACAGGATGGCTGCAAAATTGCTCTACTTATGTATCTCCTGAATTCCCTTCTCTCTTCTTCACATTTAAAAAATAAGTTTAACACTTTTCATTATTTTTTTTTATTTTGGCATCATTATCATTACTTATCAATTCAAACTAATTCTTTCATTACCTCCTTCCAAATACCAACTCTCCCGTGTAGAAAATAAACATAGTAAAGCAAAATAAATCAATATATTGAAGTGTCTGAAGACAGTCTATTGCCTCTTTGCTAAGAGAAGGGAAAAAAACACCTTCTTCCCCAGCCATCAGTTACCAGTGGACATGGGATGCAGCAGCTGGGTGGCTCAGTGCACTGAGAGCCAGGCCTAGAGACAGGAGGTCCTGGGTTCACATCTGGCCTCAGACACCTTCTAGCTGTGTGACCCTGGGCAAGTCATACATTGGTCCTGTGAATTCTTGAATCAAACCTTTACATTCTTACTGGTGTTATATAATTTTCTGGTTCTAGAAGACACTAATAAAGCTTAGTTGATTTGACTTGAATCCAGTTCACTTCACTATGCATCAGTTAACACAAATCTTCTCAAGTTTCTCTGAGTTTGTAATATTCATAATTCCTTATAATACTGAATTATATTAATAATCAATAATGTGCCTGGGCATTCTCTATTTGATGAACTCCTACTTTGTTTTGAGTTATTTTCTACAACAGTGTTACAATGAATAGTTTTGTATATATGAATCTTTTCCTTCTGCCTTTGACCTATTCAAGGGTATATATGCTTACTAGTGATATCCCTGGGTCAAGGGGTATGCACAGTTCAGTGATCTCTGGAGTATCATTCCAAATTGCTGTTTAGAGTGCTTGGGTCACTAGAGAAGCCATGTTCTTGTTCTACTAAAGTCCTACCTTCAACTGCAATTTTCCTTTTTTGATTATCTTTGCTAATCTTATGGGTACGAGATGGAATTGTTTTAATTTGTCTTCATTTTACAGGTAATTTGAAGCTTTAAAATATGGTTATTGATAGCTTTATTTCTTCTTTTGAAAACTGCCAATTCAACTAAGATAGCAGCGTGAAAGGTCATATAAGAACCCAGGTCTTCCATATGTATTCTAGCAAAAGTAAGTGTTTTCGTTCAAACACTGTGCAAAAATACATCCAGCAGGGGAACCCTCCACTAGTAATGCCAGCGAGAGGCAGGTAAATAAGACAGAAATTTGCCAATGCTTTAAAGGTAGTCTTAAACATTAGTATTTTGTAATTGAGCAAAGCATCAGGATATAAAATTAATCTGCATGAATTATCAGCCAATCTGTTTATTACAAAAAAACCCCAACAAAAACAGAAGGAAGAAATAGAGAAATTCCATTAAAATATCCATAGGATGCATAAAATATTTGAAAGACCATCTACGAAGACACAAGAATGTTATCAATATGATAAAACATTA
Organism: Monodelphis domestica; assembly: GCF_027887165.1. Taxonomy (NCBI): domain Eukaryota; kingdom Metazoa; phylum Chordata; class Mammalia; order Didelphimorphia; family Didelphidae; genus Monodelphis; species Monodelphis domestica. Next base: position 273,198,836 of record NC_077233.1, on the reverse strand, counting down.
TAGAAATAAACAGAGTAAAATAATTAGAGGGATAGCAATTGCTCATGGTTGGGGTGTCCCAAAATAATAAATGTGGTAATACTATCTAAATTAGTTTAGTTATTAAATTCTATACCAATAAAACTACCAAAGGGTTATTTTATAGGAATAAACATTATCATCATCATCAACAACAATGATGATGATGATGATTCATCTGGATAAATAAAAGGTCAGCTATCAAAGGAAATAATGGGAAAAAGTGAAGGAAGGGAGTCTCAAGATCTCAAATGTTCTGTTTGTGTTTCCTTTTAAGTTTTATTGATTGAATCTTTCTTCATCTAATTTACCTAATCTAATCAGTTCCCCTGGGTATATGAGTTGAGGATGAGTAAGGATTCCAGGTGAGCACAAAAATTATGATCCTAGGAGGCTAGAAGAATGGGGGTGCCTTTGATAAAAATGGGGAAGCTTAGAAGAGGTGTTTTTGGGAAAAAATATTTTCTTTTACATTTACTCTATATTTCTTTCATTTATATACATGCATATACAAATGCATACATATATAGCTGTTATACATACACACTTGACACCCAGCTCTCACTTGTGGCTCCTAGTTGCTGCTAGCATGTGGCAGTGGCCACACCCCAGGCAACGGCTTCGACAGGTGGGCTAAAACTTGTGAGGGTAGCCATCGGGTTGTCGACACCTGGTGAACCAGGGCTTTGCTCACCAGACTGTTTCTGCAGAACAGATGGAAGAAACCAATAAGAAGGTTCAACGGCTGAGAGGGCGATGCAGCAAAGCACTGTGGAGTGCTTAGGGCATGTTGGAGCACAAAAGACAACACGACCACCCAATGCAGCTGAGGAAGTCTCCAGGTGTAACGACTTTTCGTGCCACTGGACCCAGGCTTCCAACGCCGAGAGAGCGGGACTGTCTCTGTGCATCGACTTTTCCACTTAAATCTCCTTCATGCACAAGTGTTTTCTGTGCACACTCATCTACATCACAGATGAAAGCGCACAAAGACAACTGTCATCCTCGGAAACCAAGAGACTACTACTAATACATATACAACTATGGTCTCTCCCACTGGAATTTAGATCCTTGCAAGTAAATATTTTTTCAATTATTGTGTTAGTATCCCTTACACTTTGCACAGTTCCAGATAATAAATAATAGGAACTTGATAGATGCTGATTGATGAATTCTGTTTCACACATAAGGAGTTTGAGATGTTTCTGGAACAATTTGTTTGAAATGTAGAAATCATCAAAATGGTGTGATATTGATTAAAACATAAAAAAGTTCATCAGTGGAACAAGTATAAAAGCTTCAGAAGCAAATAAATTTAGTCACTTAATGTTAGATAACTTTCAATTAGTTTAGGACCTGCTGTTTGAAAAACTCTTGGAAAACTGGTATGCAGTTAGGAATTTAAGTATGGACCAACATCTTATACCATATTCTACAATAAGCTCCAAATGGATTTGTGACTTAGATATAAAGGATATTATTATTATATGTAAATTACAGGAGCAAAGGAGAAATGCTGTTAAGAATTGTGGATAGAGAAATTTTTTACTTCTCTTATTATTGTTTTTTATTTTAAATATTTTAATTGTGTGCTTTCTTCTTTTAAGAACTGACTGCTTGTATACCTTATTTTTGTATTCATCTAATGAGAAATGGTTCCATGTTATATGTTTAAATCAATTTTCTCTATCTTGGATATCTAATCTCAATTCAAGAACAAAGATATTTTCCTAGTTAAACATTGTAATTTTAATAGCATTAATTTTGTTTTGTAGAAAAGCTTATCAATGTTTGCAATCAAAGTGGTCCATTTTAATTCTTATGATCCTTTATATCCCTTGTTTTTCTAAAAAAAAACAACTATTGCTTGAATATTAAAAAATTGCAGCTCCAATTTATTGATGGATTTTTTTTCCCCTCAGTTGTTGACAAATGCGTTTAGAGCTAGAAATTTCCAATTAAGTATTACTTTGGCTGCATCTTGATTGTTTTTGGTATGTGATCTTGTCATTTACTCTGATAAAAGTAGGTTCTTCATATGATTTTCTCTGATATTCCTTTATCTGACTAGAACTTCTTATCAATCATTCCATCTCTCTCTTCCTCACTCCTCCTAAACCTATTTTTGTCCTCACTGTGACTCCATTGTTTCCACTCCTCAGTACTTAAAAAAAAATCCTTACCTTCCGTCTTAGAATCAATATTCTAAGGCAGAAGAGTGGTAAGAGCCAGGCAATGGGGGTTAAGTGACTTGCCCAGAGTCACGCAGTTAGGAAGTGTCTAAGGCCAGATATGAACCCAGGACCTCCTGTCTCTGTGCCTGGCTCTCAAGCCACTGAGCCATCTAACTGTCCCCCTTCTCTGTACTTTCTAAGGTTTTGTCTGACTTCAATTTGCTTGTCCCAATTTAAAACCTGAAATAACCCAATTGAATTCCACACTGTCCTCTATTTTTTAATTCTTTGACTCCTTGTCCTACTCATCTCTTTTCAAAATGCTCCTATCATTTTCCTTAATGAAACTAGAGGGAGTTGTGCAACTACCAGAATGGATGCACTATAAATTTAAATTATCTAACCTCATCTGAACCCTTATTGCAGCAAGGCAGTCTTTTTACTCTTCTTTAATTTATTCCCTAGCCTACTCTCTGTGGAAGTTGTTTCAAACCTCTTTTTTTTCCCAAGTTTCCCAAATCTCCCCTTAGCCCATGCTCTCCATTAGGATGTTGCTTCTTATTTAACTAAAAAAAGTAGAGACTATTTGATATGATCTCCCTCTTCTCTCCTCTTTTATTTAAAACCACTTTGACACAATTCAATTTTTCCTTTGTTTTTCCAGTTTGATAATGAAATGGCCCTTCTCCTTGCCAAGGTCTATCTACATTCTTTTGGGAGCATCCCTCCCTTCTTCTCCAGCAAATTGTCCATTCAACCATTCCTTCTCTTTAATATCTCAAACTGTTGATTCTTTCCCTATTGCCTTCTAAAATTTCCAAGTCCTCTTTTCCTGACTAGAAGGAACTCGGTACTTGAATTATTTCTTTCCAGAAACTTGATTAATTTTTCTTTTACCCAGGAGCTCTGGGTATTTCTGGGTGTTTTCAATTTAGGATTTCTTTCAGGAGGTGATTGGTGGATACTTTTTTGTTTTTAGTTTGCCCTCTGATTCTAATAGTTTTGAGCAATTTTTATAAAAATTCATTGATTTATGGTATGCTGATTTTATTTTTGTTTGGTTGTGGTTTTCAGAGAGTCTAGTGATTCTTCCTCCTGAGATCTTTGGTGGTTTTAATCATTTCTTCTTAAATTCTATTGTCACTTATTTTGTTGACTTCTTCCCTTTGGATGGTAGGCTTATCCCTTTGGGGCTGGATCTTGAAGCTGTTTCAGGCTCTTCTTAAATTGGGGAATTTACTTTTTCACTGGTCTTGTTAAGAGCATCAAACAGCTTCTGGGGGTTAAGGACTAGCACCAGCTGGATGAAAGTGCCCTTTTCTTCAAGCAATCCCATATGTCAATCCCCCTTCACAATTCCCTTTGCTCTTTAGATTTCTGGATGAAGTAAGTCAAGATTTTCTACTGTTTACAGGTTTTAGGTAGTAAGGATTCGGTACTCTGGGAAGAGTTTCTACAACCTCAGGGTCTCCTAATCTTGGGGTTATTACAAGCAAAACATGGTCTTAACATGCTATACCCCCCTGCCCTCTGCCCCATATGAACCTTTTTTTAAAACCTAGATAGGTGGAGTTGGGAGTTTAAGGCTTGTTGCCACAGTACTGGCAGAGGCTTCAATAATAAGAAAATTGCTGAGAGTATCCAAGAGCATCAGCCTGTGAGTCTTGTTTGAATGTGGAGGCTGGTGGAGGGGGATGTTGAGTGTATGAGTTAGGGATTAGCACTCTCTGATGTGAATTTTCATCTGTTGACCTTTTGAGCATCTTCATTTCTTATTTTATGGAGAGAGCTGAAATTGCTCTACTCTGGCAAACAATTCCTCTTTTAGTTTTGTTTTTGAGAGTTATTGCAGAAAGTGTCTAGTCCTCCATTATGTTGGTCACATGTCCCAAGAGTTTGATGAGCCTTAAATGATATCTCTGTAATCTGTTTTCAAATTTTATTGTCTTTTTGATAGTAGATATCTCTCCCATCTTTATCTTTTGACTTTGTTCTTATAGTTCCTGTTTCATGGACTCATTGAGTTCTGTTTGATATGTTCTTTTTCATGGATGCCATTACTTCGGTTTTGTTTCCAACTATCTGTTCTAAGCTATTTACTTTCCTTCCAGTTTTCCCTTTAAGGGCTCTAATTTCATTTTTTATGTCTTACTTCATTTTTTCTAGTCACTTTTGGAGGCTATGCTCCCGGGCTGTTCTTCTTTCTGAGATTCTATTTCTACTTACTGTGGCATTCCTCTTGTGTTTATCTTTTGGAGTTCTCAACCCATGGCATATTTTTAATGCATTAGGTTAGGGGGATTCTTTCATTTACTTATGTCTTGAGCTTCAGCTGGGATTGGGATTTTGTGCAATAGCCAGGTTCTGTCCCCTTTCACAATAATTGGGGTACCTTGGCCCTAGTGTTATCTCTTTTGCTATCTTGCTACCACAGCAACTGTCCTGCTTGAGCAGTTATAGATAGGGTGGCAAGGATACAGATACCTTCCATGCCTACTTCTGCAAACTTAGCTTGGAACAGAGAATTGGGCTTGGAACTTTCTTCCTCAGTACTTTGCTTCTGCCTCTGTCTTCTGGTGGCCTGACACAGGTTCTGGCCTCAGCCTCATCTATATTTCTTTATTTTTGTAGAGTCCAAATGAAAGTTGAATTTGTACCCTGCAGTGGTCCTCATAGACATTGATTGACTATCAGTGACTGGACTGGCTTTGGACCTCCTGAAAGATCTCAAGGCTCAGGGTCACTGGCTGCCCCATCTCTATCTCCTTTGTTTCTTAGTATGGCCAATGAATATTGGAGTTTTCACTGTTTCAGATCTTCTGGTAGGCGCCTGTTAGACTTCCTGGGCATCTTTTCCATTTCCTTTTCCTTAGGCAGTTTGTCTACTGCTGTGGTTCCAACAAGATATTAGAGATTCAATTGCTTCAGTTCCCTGGAAGGGCCCTGAGCAATACTTACTCCCCAGGCTCCTCTGTCCCATTTCTGTCTCCTTGCACAAGGACCTACCAGGAGTTGGCTTTGTTCCCTCCCTGTTGCAGTTCCAAGAGGCTGGGGCTGAAATCCCACTAGCTTCAGGCTCCATTTGCTGGAGATCATTCTGACTGTAGTCTCCCTCACTGCCCATCCTCCCTATTGGAGTGCTTACAGGCTTTGTCTTCTGGTGTAGTCCTGGACTGGATGGAGGGGCTTCCTGGTGCCTCCCTTTGCTTTTATTGATTATTGCTTCCAATGGCACCTTCATGTTTCCTAGGGGGCCCAGAGTGGATTGTAACCTTTCATAGTGCCATCTTTGCCATTAGTAGCAACACTTTCAATGTCCCAATAATGAATGAACACCCCAATAGCAATCACAGAAGTAATTTTCTTGGGATTCATTTGAGATTATCCTAGCAGTACCCAGGGAATGAATGGATTGGTGCCTCTCGCTGTAGTTTGCATGGTTCCCCCCACCCCCCCTTTTCAGGAGGTAATGAATGCATGTGTGTGTGTGTGTGTGTGTGTGTGTGTGTGTATGTGTGTGTGTGTGATGATTATACTGGAGAGGAATGTGGGTACTATAAAAGAGCCCTATTTGTTTAAATGATAATTGCTAGAATGTTGTGGTGTTACCCATATTGGTTCATCTTTGGGTCTTACTAATGGCCGTAGAATTGAACCAAAATGTGCTTTCAGTAGACCTGTGACCTGTCCATTTCAGGATGTGCTCTAAGTGGATTTTGCTGTCACTTGGACTATAATTTCCAATAACTGCTTAGATTCCTCTGGCTATTGAACTTTTCAAAACCTCACTTTAAAAATATCTACAAGCTGGATGCCAAATACAGTTGCTCTGATTTACGATATACTATGTCCGTGTACATATGTGTGTACATGCATGCACATAACATCATGATCTTATAAACATGTGTGTTTTGTTTGACTCGGTAGTCATACATGATTACACTGGATGCCACTTCAGATATTATAAAGCCATGCCTGGCTAGCTCCTGCAGACATCCCTGCAGTAATTTCCTCAGGAAGTGAGCTCACTCTCCCCTCATGGAAAGCCTTTTATAAAAATGCTAGTTTTCCCTTTAGTGCCAACTATAGAGTGCTGGGATAAAATTCAGTTCTTTGGTTACTGCTTTTAACCACCAAGAGATTCCACAAAGTTATCCTCTTGTGGTTCCCTGTATTTTTTCTTTCCTCTCTGCCACATATAATGCTGTTTACGAGTTTTCCAATCAATGCACACAGTGAAAAGAAGAAAAAGGGATGAAGGAAAAGTGGCAACCCACAGGGAAATGGACTAGAATCTTGTCCTTTGGGCATATTCTACAGGAATTCACTCAAGTAAGATGAAAGCATTCGTGTGGCTTGGGGGGGATTGAACTCTTCATTTCACACCCTCTTCTGAGCTCTCAGAAAGTCTTCTGTTTTTCTCCAGGTTCGATGGCTTATTTGTTTTCCTCAGAACCCATTTCAAGTTGTTCTTGGAATCAGTCAGGTTCCTACATGTTTGAGGGATCTACTTTTTGCAAACCCACACTGGGATGGGAGGGAAAAAAGAATCACTTAAACTAATTTCATCCTTTATTTCAAAAATTACTTTAAATAATTCTGAACTTAAACAGCAAAAAATTCCCATCATATCTACATACATTAAAGAACAGAAAAGACCTGAACGTGACATTTCATTTTCTTTACAGAGAGGCATCTCACACATTGGACAGAAAACTGGACTTAGTGCCAGGGAAGCCTGGGTTCAAATTCCATCTTGACTCTTGCAACCTTGGGAAACTGACATAACTTCTCTGTGGCTCAGGCAGGGAATTTCCACACCAATTTGGTTTAATAAACATTTATTTCTCTACATTGGCAGAAGCAAGTTGCCATCTGCATTGGTAAAGACATGAGGAACTGGATTTTTTTCCTCCCCTTTCTCTATATCCTGAGCACTTAGCACTGTGCCTGGCACACATAATAGGCACTTAATAAATGTTTATTGACTGACTGATTGGTGGAGGGAGTTACATGCCCATTCAATTAAAGAAATATTTATTAGCCATCCCTTCTATACTAAGAACTGTGCTGAAAGATTAAAAAACTAAATGCTGGAATAGTCCTTACCCTGCCCGCTATTTCAGTGCCGGAAGTCTTCCTCATGCTGATATTATCCTTTGATATTTCTTTTATAAAATGTAGACCTGCTAGTACTATCCCCATTCTCATATGTCACTTAGCTTTGCTCTTTCTGATTGATTTTAATTATCATTTCTATGCCTGTGACTCACAGATCTATATGTTGTTGTCAAGTTGTTTTTCAGTCACATCCTATTCTTTGTGTCCTCACTTGGGTTTTTCTTGACAGAGATACTAGAGTGGTTTGCTATTTCCTTTTCTAGTTCATTTTACAGATGAGCCAGCAAACGTCTGAGGCCAGATCTGAACTAGGAAGACGAGTCTTCCTGACTCCAAACTTGGTACTATATCCCCTGTGCCACCTTGCTACCCAACAGATCTCTATATTGAATTCCATTCTCTTCCCTGAGCTTTGGTTCTGCTTCATAAATTGCCTCTTGGACACGTCATAGTGAATATCTTAGAATTATTTCAACAAATCCAAAGCAGAACTCATCTTCTCTTTGATACTCATGCCTCTTTTAAATTTCTTTACTTTTGTTGAAAGCACTGCCATTCTTTTAGTTTCTCAGGTTCATAACATCCTCAGTGCCCTCAACGTCTCTCTTTCTCCTTCCCATATATCCAATCGGTTCTCATATTTTGCTTTTTCTTCCTCCCCAACACTTCTTGCATCAGACCCCTTCTCTCTACTTACATAGATATGATCTTAGTTTAGATCTTCAGTACCTCTATTGTATTATGAAGTCTGCCTAATTGGCTTCCCCACCTCAACTTTCTTCTCATTCTGGTCAATTCCACACACTTCTGTCAAGATGATTTTCCTTTAGCAAAGATCTGCTCATGGCAGTACCTTACTCCAATAACTCAATTAACTCTCTTTTGCCTTTAAGATAAAATATAAACTTCTGTATTTAATTTTTAAAGCCTGTCATTGTTTGGTCTCAATCTATCTTCCCAGCTTCATTGTTCAATACCTCCACCCTCCCCCTCAGCCTACTCCAAGCAACTGAAATCTAGCCAAAATGGTTTGTTTTCTGTTCCTTATATAGGACACAATCCAGTCTGTTCTTTTGAACTTGTCATTCCTCATGTCTAGAATCCTCTTCCTTCTTGCCTCTGCTTCATAGAATCCCTCTTTCCTTTTAAGAAATAGTTCTATGCCCAGCAAAACTGACTATATTCTTACAGGGGAAAGTATGGTCATTTAATCAAATAGAATTCTAAGCATTTGTAAAGAAAAGACCAGACCTGAACAGAAAATTTTATGCCCAAGCACAGAACTCAAGAGGATCATCAAAAGGTAACTAAAAAAGACAGAAAAAAGAAAAACAAAACAAAACAAACAAAAACAAAACAAAACTTTTTTTAAGAGACCCAATAAGTTAAAATGATATTTATCCTTATAAGAAAAGAGGTCATTGGTAACTCTTAAAAATTGTTATTACCACCTGGGCGGCTAGAAGAATTACATGTAGGGGGATCAGTGATAAACTCTATAGGATGAAATGCCAACACATAAATATGTATATAGATATATGTATGCATAAATACATATATATGTGTGTGTATATATATATTTATATATATATATATACATATACAACTAGAACTAAAAAAAGGGGTTAATACTAAAAGAAATGGGAAAAGAAACTGAAGGGGGTAAATTTATATGTCACAAAGAAGCTCATGGCAGGAGGGGGGAGAACATTAATACACTGGAAAGGTAAAGAGGTTGGAGGTAGGAAATACTCAACTCTTACGTGCATTGAAATTGACCCAACGAGGGAAGAACAATCCAATCCATTGGGGCAGAGCATTGATTTGCACCCTATAGGGAAGTAGAAGGGTAGCAAATGGACTGGTGTGGAGGGAAGCAGTACAAGGGAGGGAGAAGGTGGGAGGTAGTTTAAAAAGACTGTAAAGAAAATATGAGAGGAATAAGAAGGGAGGGGGTAGAAAGGGAAGTAAAATAAAGGTGGGAATTAGGGGGACTGATTAAAAAAACATTGGTGTAGAAGGAAATAGTGAAAGAAGAAAAGGCAGGACTAGGAGTAGAAATCAAAATGTTGGGAAATACACAGCTGGTAATCATAACTATGAATGTGAATGGAATGAACTCACCCATAAAACACAAGTGAATAGCTGAGTGGATTAGAATCCAAAACCCTACCATATGCTATCTACAAGAAATACACATGAGGAAGGTAGATACAGATAGGGTGAAAGTAAAAGCATGGAGCCAAATCTATTGGGCATCAACTGATAAAAAGAAGGCAGGAGTCACAATCATAATATATGACAAAACCAAAGTAAAAATAGATCTACTTAAAAGAGATAGTGACGGTAATTACATCTTGATAAAAGGCAGTATAGACAATGAGCAAATATCAGTACTCAACATGTATGCACCAAATGGCATAGCATACAAATTTCTAAAGGAGAAACTAGTGGAGCTCAAGGATGAAATAGATAGAAAAACTATACTAGTGGGAGACCTGAACCTTCTTCTATCAGAACTAGATAAATCAAACCAAAAATAAATAAGAAAGGTAAGAGAAGTGAATGAAATCTTAGAAAAATTAGAGTTAGTAGATATGTAGAGAAAAATAAATAGGGACAAAAAGGAATACACCTTCTTTTCAGCAGCACATGGTACATTCACAAAGATTGACTATGTATTAGGGAATAAAAACATTGCAAATAAGTACAAAAGAGCAGAAATAATAAATGCAACCTTCTCAGATCACAATGCAATGAAAATAATAATTAGGGTATATAAATATAAACAAAAGGATACATGGAGATGCAAACCAAAAATTAATTGGAAATTAAACAATGTGATTCTCCAAAATCTCTTAGTTAAAAAACAAATCATAGAAACAATAACTTCATTGAAGAAAATGACAATGATGAGACATCCTTTCAAAATCTATGGGATGCAGCCAAAACATTACTCAGGGGGAAATTCATATCCTTGAGTTCATATATTAACAAATTAGAGAGGGCAGAGGTCAATGAATTGGGCATGCAAATTAAAAAAGTAGAAATTGAACAAATTAAAAATCCTCAGATGAAGACTAAATTAGAGATCCTAAAAATCAAAGGAGAACTTAATAAAATTGAAAGTCAAAGAATTATTGATTTAATGAATAAGACTAGAAGCTGGTACTTTGAAAAAACAAACGAAATAGACAAAGTACTGGTCAATCTAATTTTAAAAAAAGGAAAGAAGAAAACCAAATTAACAGTATCATAGATGAAAAGGGAGACCTCACCTCTACTGAAGAGGAAATTAGGCAACCATTAAAAATTATTATGCCCAATTTTATGGCAATAAATATGGCAATCTGGGTGATATGGATGAATATTTACAAAAATATAAATTACTTAGACAAACAGAGGAAGAAATACACTACATAAACTACCCCATATCAGAAAAAGAAATTGAACAAGTCATCAAAGAACTCCCTAAGAAAAAATCCCCAGGTCCAGATGGATTTACAAATGAATTCTATCAAACATTGAAAGAATGATTAATCCCAATATTATACAAACTATTTGACAGAATAAGCAAAGGAGTTCTACTAAATTTCTTTTATGACACAAATATGGTACTGATTACAAAGCCAGGCAGGTAAAAAACAGAGAAAGAAAACTATAGACAAATATCTTTAATTAATATAGATGCAAAAGTCTTAAATAGGATACTAGCAAAAAGACTCCAGCAAGTGATCACGAGGGTTATTCACTATGACCAGACAGGATTCATACCAGGAATGCAAGAATGGTTCAATATTAGTAAAACCATCCACATAATTGACCATATTAACAAGAAAACTGACAAAAATCATGATTATTTCAATAGTTGCAGAAAAAACCTTTGACAAAATGCAACATTCATTCCTATTGAAAACACTAGAAAGCATAGGAATAAAAGGGCCTTTCCTTAAAATAATAAACAGTATATATCTAAAACCATCAGCAAACATCATCTGTAATAGGGATAAACTAGAAGCCTTCCCAAAAAGATCAGGAGTTAAACAAGGATGCCCATTTTCACCTCTATTATTTAACATTGTACTAGAAACACTAGCTGTAGCGATTAGAGGAAAAAAAAGAAATTGAAGGTATTAAAATAGGCAATGAGGAGACCAAGCTATCACTCTTTGCAGATGATATGATGGTCTACTTAAAGAATCCAGAGAATCATCCAAAAAGCTAGTGGAAATAATAAACAACTTTAGCAAAGTTGCAGGATACAAATAAACCCACATAAGCCATCAGCATTTCTATATATCTCCAACACATCTCTCAGCAGCAAGAATTAGAAAGAGAAATTTGAATTTAAAATCACCCTAGACAATAGTAAATACTTAGAAATCTATCTGCCAAGACACGAACTATAAGAACACAACTATAAAACATTCTCCACACAATTAAAACTAGATCTAAACAATAGGAAAAACATTGACTGCTCATGGGTAGGAAGAGCTAACATAATAAAAATGACCATCCTACCCAAATTAATTTACTTATTTAGTGCCATACCCATTGAACTACCAAAAAACTTTTTTACTGAATTAGAAAAAAACATAACAAAGTTCATTTGGAAGAACATAAGATCAACGATATCCAGGGATATCATGAAAATAAATGTGAAGGAAGGAGGCCTTGCAGTCCCAGATCTCAAACTATACTATAAAGCAGTATCACCAAAATAATTTGGTACTGGCTAAGAGACAGAAAGGAGGATCAGTGGAACAGACTTGGGGTAAGTGACCTGAGCAAGACAGTCTATGACAAGCCCAAAGATCCCAGCTTTTGGGACCAAAATCCGCTATTGGATAAAAACTGCTGGGAAAATTGGAAGACAGTATGGGAGATATTAGGTTTGGATCAACATCTCACACCTTACATGAAGATAAACTCAGAATGGGTGAATGATTTGAATATAAAGAAGGAAACTACAAGCAAATTAGGTGAACACAAAATAGTATACATGTCAGATCATTGGGAAAGAAAAGACTTTAAAACCAAGCAAGAGCTAGAAAAAAATCACAAAATGTAAAATAAATAATTTTGATTACATCAAATTAAAAAGTTTTTGTACAAACAAAACTAATGCAACCAAAATTAGAAGGGGAGCAACAAATTGGGAAACAATATTCATTACAAAAACCTCTGACAAAGGTCTAATTACTCAGATTTATAAAGAACTAAACCAATTGTACAAAAAAAAATAAAGCCATTCTCCAACTGATAAATGGGCAAGGGACATGAATACACAATTTTCAGTTAAAGAAATCAAAACTATTAATACCCACATGAAAAAGTGTTCTAAATCTCTTATAATCAGAGACATGCAAATCAAAACAACTCTGAGGTATCACCTCACACCTAGCAGATTGGCTCACATGACAGCAAGGGAAAGTAATGAATGCTGGAGGGGATGTGGCAAAATTGGGGCATTAATGCATTGCTGGTGGAGTTGTGAATTGATCCAACCATTCTGAAGTGCCATTTGGAACTATGTCCAAATGGCGTTAAAAGACTGCCTGCCCTTTGATCCAGCCATAAAACTTCTGGGTTTGTACCCCAAAGAGATACTAAAGAAAAAGACATGTACAAGAATATTCGTAGATACACTCTTTGTGGTGGCAAAAAATTGGAAAATGAGGGGATGCCCTTCAATTGGGGAACAGCTGAACAAATTGTGGTGCATGTTGGTGATGGAATACTATTGTGCTCAAAGGAATAATGAACTGGAGGGATTCCATATGAACTGGAACAACCTCCAGGGATTGATGCAGAGTGAAAGGAGCAGAACCAGGAGAACATTGTACACAGAGGCTGATATACTGTGTCACAATCGAATGTAATAGACTTCTCCATTAGAGGCAATGCAGTGATCCTGAACAACTTGGAAGAATCTATAAGAAAAAACATTATCCACATTCAGAGGAAAAACTGTGGGAGTAGAAGCACAGAAGAAAAACAACTGCTTGAATACATGGATCGAGGGGATATGGCTGGGGATGTAGACTCTAAATGAACATCCTAATGCAAACACCAACAACATGGAAATAGGTTCTGATCGAGGACACAAGTAATACCCAATGAAATTGCCCATGAGCTGCGGGAAGGGTGGGGTTAGTGGAGGGAGGGAAATAATGTGATTCCTGTAACCAAGGAATAATGTTCTAAATTGACTAAATAAATTAATAAAAAAAAGAAATAGTTCAAGCACTATATATGTATACATATACATATATATATATATATATACACACACATATACTGTATAAAATTCTATAGGCATTTGTGGTCTCCTAAATTAAAATCTAAGATATTTGAATAGAAATTTGTTTCATTCATTATATTTGCATCCTAAGCACCTGGCCCGCTGCCTGATATAACAGTTTATAAATACTTTTTGATTGGCTGATTTTTCCCCTTTCTTATAAAATATGTTTTACTAGATAGTGCAATATTTTGAATGCCCTTTGGTTCTATTCCTTGTCTTTCCATTGTTTCTATATTGCTGATTTCTAACTCTGCATATCCCTAGTAGCCATATACTCTCCACATATGTCCAATTGCTCAGGGCTTCTGGAAAAAAATATACAACATAGGCTGTAGTACATTGCTACTGTACATCTGTTTGTACAGTTTAGGTCTACTCTAAATTCATGCTTTGTAAACTCATGTGGGCTCTCATTTCTGAATGGCAGTTTTAAAAAATCTCTGATTGAATCTCTAGTCCTTGTCCTATGACCTTGTCCCATGAGATTCTTCCTTGTATTCTCCTTTTTAAAGTCAACAACTATGCCCCCAACCTTGCTTGTCAGTAGATAATTTAGCCTCTCACTTTTCTGAGATGATTAAAGTCATCTGTTAAGAGGTCCCTCATCTCTCCTTTCCACATTTCAAAATTCCCCTGTGTCTTCTCTTATCCTCTTTCCTTTAGTTTCAGAAGATGAAGTGACTCTTACTGAAAATAATTCCTTGCAATAACAAACCCCTATTCTTTCTTGATTTCTATGTAACTATTTTCTTCTGATTCTTTCCCTTTACCCGTTGGATGACTCTTTAATATCCTTTAATAGTTTCTTCTAAATCAATGACTGTGTCTTCCAGGGCTCTCTCCATGACTCTCTCCTCTCCCTTGGTAATCTCTTCTACTCCCATGTAGCAGTTATCACCTCTGCACCTAAATCTTTATCTCTACCTCTAGGTCTTCTCTGGATTCTTATCATGATGAAATTATTATCTGTTAAATAGTTCTCCTAGATATTCTTGCAGCATCTCCACATATCTAAAATTAAATTCATTCTTCTGTAAAATCTGTTCTCCTAACTTTCCTATATCTATTAATGACTTCATCTGCTTCTTCAGATATCCCTAGACTTGTAATCTCAGAGTCATCTTTGGCACCTCCCTTTCCTTCATACTCATTTACATACAATCAGTTATCAGTTCTTTTTTTTTATCTGCAATATCTTTTGCCCTTCCCCTTCTCGTTTACTCATGCTACTTTCTTCAGTTCCTCAATAACTCTTGCCTGGATTATTATAATTGCCCTTTAACTGGTTTTTCTGCTTCTAGTCTCTTCTCTTTTCAGATTTTTTTTCATAGCTATCATTATAATTTTCCCAAGACACAAGTCTGACCATAGTTCATTTTTTCCCAGAGGCTTCCCATACTATAGAACTAGGCATATAAGTGAAGATTCATTAATGCAGCTAGGTGGTGCAATGTGTCAATAGAGCATCAGTAGGGCTGGAGTCAAGTAAATCTGTGTTCAAATCCTGCCTCAGACACTTACTAGCTGTGCAATGTTAGATAATCATTTAACCTTTGTCTGCCTCAATTAAATGGGGATAATAATAACAACTATTTTCAGGGTTATCGTAAATATCAAAAAGATGATATTTGTAAAACTTAGAGAAGTGCCTAGTAGATATGGATGCTTGTTCCCTTCTTTTTTATCTGTTTGAGTCTTGTGCCTGTGACTAAAAGCTCATCTCCTCTTATCCCTGAGAAAGAAAAAGAGAAAGAAAAAAATATGTATGAGGAGATGATGTTGGCAAAAGGCAAATTTGTCAGAAGTTGGTCATGGGGGTCTAGGGAATGTATTATGGTTCTGGGAGAGATTACAATCATAAAATATATAGAAGCAAGTGAGGCAGCCATTGGTCACCACCATGGTCTCTTCACTCATGTGTTTACAACTGTGATGCTATAACTTTCAACTGCAAGTTTACCATAGACTAAAAGAACGAGAGGACAGGATAATGATATACTGGGAAGTTGTTTAACTGTTTAACAGTGAATACCTTCCTTTCCTTTTTTTCTTTCAGGTGAACATATGTCTATTTCAGAGCTTAAATCTGTTTTCTTTAAAGTCTCTTTTGGATTTCTGTCTAACTTGTCTCTAAAAATAAGTATTACAATAAAACTATGATTAATTCAATACCTTACTGGTATGCATATATTTCATTTGCTCAGAGGCAACTGAGAGTGGAGTATTGGTCAGTCACAGAAAGAGAGAAAAGGAAATTCTAATTTACTGAGGTTTTCATCAACTGAGGATTCAACTTGAATCAAAGAGATTTTTATTGATAGCATATTATTACACTCTATAAAAACAGACATCAAAGTGAATATGGCTAGTCCTAAATTCCTCAGGGCACGAATGAGCCAACTATGTGATGAGAGATGGTTTACTCTTAGCAAGAAGGAGGAAGTCTCTTTCTAAGTCAATATTGTTGGGCAACTCCCCTCCTCATTGTTCTCGGCAAACAAGTTTTTTGCCCAAGGACTTCAGTCACAACACTAAGGCAAAGGATTCTGTTTCCTACTTCTAGTTCTTCTCCCAGATTCAAAAACAAAATGGAAGATGGCAATGAAGGAAAAATCCATGGACATTGGGCTAACTGAAGGTCAGGATAGTTGGGCAAAAGTGACTTCATATACAGGAAGATGATGATGGTGGAGAATAATACTCAATTTTACTGGATTGGTTATTTGTGGATTCTAACTCCTTTACCTTTTGGAATATCATATACCAAGCTCTCTAGTCTTTTAACATGGCAACTGCTAAATCTTTTATGATCCTGACTGTAACCACACAGTATTTGAATGGTTTCTTTCTGATTACTTTCAATATTTTCTCCTTTGCCTAGTAACTCTGGAATTTGGCTTGATGTTACTGGAAGTTTTCATAGTGCTATTTCTTTTATGTGACTAGTAGATTCTTTCAGTTTCTAGTTTTCTTTATGATTCTAAGAAATCTAGAAAAGTTTCTTTTGTAATTTCTCAAAATATGATGGGAAGGCTTTTTATTTCTTCATGGCTTTCATGTAGATCAATAATTTTTAAATGATCTCTCCTTGATCTATTTTCCAGGCCAATTGTTTTTCCATGAGATACTTTATATTTCTATTTTTTTCAACCTTTTGTCTTTGTTTGATTGTTTCTTGATGTCTCATGGAGTTATTCACTTCCACTTGACCAATCCAAAATTTTTGAGAAGTTATTTTCTTCAGTGAGGTTTCATATCTCTTTTGCCATCTGGCCAATTTTGATTTTTAAGAAGTTATTTTCTTCAGTTTCTTCAATATTTTTTGTACCTCTTTTGCCAAACTCTTAGTTCTCTTTTCAGAATTTCCTTGCAAAGCTTCCATTTCCCCCACTCCAGTTTTCCCCTTCTATCTTTATTTGATTAAAAAACCTTTTTTTGCTTTTTAAAAATACTCTTCTAGGGATTCTTATTTGGTTTGTTTCTACTCTGAATTTTTTAAAGCTTTGCTTATAGCTATTTTAAATCATTGTCTTCTGTTGAGTTTGTATTTTGAGTTTTCCTGTCACTGTAGGAGATTTTAATATTCAATTTATTTTTGTTGCTATTTTTGATTGCTCATTTTCCTAGTTTTCTTGACTTTTAACTTTATATAAGAGTTGGATTATATTCACCTCTGGGGAGATGACTTGCCTGAGCTTCTGACTTTTATGTCCTGCTGCTGCTTTCACAGCTGCTCTGAGGACCTATAAATTTTTGTATTGTGTGATCTGGAGAGAAATCTGTAATTGCCCTCCTGATTTGTGCTGTAATCCTAATGCAGGTAGAGTCCCTGCTCCTTTGTGACCACAACCATTCTTTGCACTCTGGAACTAGATCCAGAACTGAATAATGGGCAATAATTACCAAATGGCACCCAATCCTACTCTCAGTGCTAGAACAGGGGTTCTATAGTTTTCTGGCCAGGTTTTCATTCCCTTTGCCATCCTTGGGCTCTAGACTTCTCCCTGCTTTGCTGCCACAATAATAGCCTGGTTCTGTCAAAACCACATGGTGCTATTTCTACTATACTACACTCCTGGCCAATCTCTACCCTAATGTCCACAGACTTTTCTTCATATTTTGCTGAGCTGTTCTTGACTGGGAAAATGATTCTATAATGTTTTTTTTTCAATTTTCCAGCTCAGAATTTGGTTTAGAACATCTTATGTGGTCATTATAGAAGAGGTTTTGGAGGAGCTTCAGAACTTGTAACCTCTCCTCCATCTTGACACTGTATCCCTTGACTTTAAGTGTTAGTGGATATCATATAACAAGAAGACTTCCAAGAAAAAATGTAGTATTGAATGAGGAAGAGATGTCAGTGGAGTGAATTAAATGATTTGTCTTTATGAGACTGGTCACCAAGACCAAGAATGATTCACACCTTTTGGACAATGCCAGTTTCTTCCTTGCTTCCTTCTTTCCTTCCTTCATCTCTCTTTCTCTATTGGAGTTTAAAAATTGCCCAGGGTCACACAGGAAGTGTCTGAGGCAAGATTTGAACAGGACCTCTTGCCTCTAGGCCTGACTCTCACTTTACTGAACTACCTTGCTGTCCCTAACAGTGTTAATTTCATGAGAAAATTCAACCTGATTGTTATCCAGGGTTCTTGGCTTGAAGATAGGTTATTATTATAAGAATCCAGGGAATCTCTCTATGGAGTCAAGAGGAACTGGACTCAAATACAGACTCAGATACTTACTAGCTATGTGATCCTGGGTAAGTCACTTAAATCTCTGCCTGATCCAAATTTTTTCACCTGTAAAATGAAGATAATTATGGCACCTACTTTCTAGGGGGTTTATAAGGAAAAAATGAAATATTTATAAAATACTTTGCAACTTTAAAGAGCTATAAAAACACTAGCTATGATGATGATAATGTCTTATTCCTCTTAGCAC